>NW_027099087.1:0-69482 GCF_037042795.1 Molothrus aeneus | reverse complement strand
GAGGCGAAGAAGCGGCTTCTTCGCACACAGAGCATTGTGGCGAGCGCAGGGAGCTCCTGAGAGCGGTTTGTGCCGAAAGAAGCCCGGGACCGGCACTTAGCTTCGGAGAGCTGCGTATCTGCGTCTTCTGCGTGTCTTGCCGCTCTACACTCAGCAAAAAGCTTTTCCAGCATATCTTGCAAGGAGAAACTCTGCCAGGAAAGAAAACATCCAAAATCTTGTTCTAAAGCTTGCACGGGGGTCTGCAAAGAGTTTGGCAAGAATGAAAGGTAGTTGTCCAAAACTCGTTCTTTTCCAATAGAATAACCATGGAAAAGGCAGGAGAGTGGTAAAGTACTGTTTTCTCTGAGTCTGAATGCTGCCCACACTGTGCCTGTGTGCTGCAGCTTGCATCTTCGCCTTTGGGAAGCTGCCGCTCGCCGATTCTCCCGGAGGCGAAGAAGCGGCTTCTTCGCACACAGAGCATTGTGGCGAGCGCAGGGAGCTCCTGAGAGCGGTTTGTGCCGAAAGAAGCCCGGGACCGGCACTTAGCTTCGGAGAGCTGCGTATCTGCGTCTTCTGCGTGTCTTGCCGCTCTACACTCAGCCAAAAGCTTTTCCACCATATCTTGCAAGGAGAAACTCTGCCAGGAAAGAAAACATGCAAAATCTTGTTCTAAAGCTTGCACGGGGGTCTGCAAAGAGTTTGGCAAGAATGAAAGGTAGTTGTCCAAAACTCGTTCTTTTCCAATAGAATAACCATGGAAAAGGCAGGAGAGTGGTAAAGTACTGTTTTCTCTGAGTCTGAATGCTGCCCACACTGTGCCTGTGTGCTGCAGCTTGCATCTTCGCCTTTGGGAAGCTGCCGCTCGCCGATTCTCCCGGAGGCGAAGAAGCGGCTTCTTCGCACACAGAGCATTGTGGCGAGCGCAGGGAGCTCCTGAGAGCGGTTTGTGCCGAAAGAAGCCCGGGACCGGCACTTAGCTTCGGAGAGCTGCGTATCTGCGTCTTCTGCGTGTCTTGCCGCTCTACACTCAGCAAAAAGCTTTTCCAGCATATCTTGCAAGGAGAAACTCTGCCAGGAAAGAAAACATGCAAAATCTTGTTCTAAAGCTTGCACGGGGGTCTGCAAAGAGTTTGGCAAGAATGAAAGGTAGTTGTCCAAAACTCGTTCTTTTCCAATAGAATAACCATGGAAAAGGCAGGAGAGTGGTAAAGTACTGTTTTCTCTGAGTCTGAAGGCTGCCCACACTGTGCCTGTGTGCTGCAGCTTGCATCTTCGCCTTTGGGAAGCTGCCACTCGCCGATTCTCCCGGAGGCGAAGAAGCGGCTTCTTCGCACACAGAGCATTGTGGCGAGCGCAGGGAGCTCCTGAGAGCGGTTTGTGCCGAAAGAAGCCCGGGACCGGCACTTAGCTTCGGAGAGCTGCGTATCTGCGTCTTCTGCGTGTCTTGCCGCTCTACACTCAGCCAAAAGCTTTTCCACCATATCTTGCAAGGAGAAACTCTGCCAGGAAAGAAAACATCCAAAATCTTGTTCTAAAGCTTGCACGGGGGTCTGCAAAGAGTTTGGCAAGAATGAAAGGTAGTTGTCCAAAACTCGTTCTTTTCCAATAGAATAACCATGGAAAAGGCAGGAGAGTGGTAAAGTACTGTTTTCTCTAAGTCTGAATGCTGCCCACACTGTGCCTGTGTGCTGCAGCTTGCATCTTCGCCTTTGGGAAGCTGCCGCTCGCCGATTCTCCCGGAGGCGAAGAAGCGGCTTCTTCGCACACAGAGCATTGTGGCGAGCGCAGGGAGCTCCTGAGAGCGGTTTGTGCCGAAAGAAGCCCGGGACCGGCACTTAGCTTCGGAGAGCTGCGTATCTGCGTCTTCTGCGTGTCTTGCCGCTCTACACTCAGCAAAAAGCTTTTCCAGCATATCTTGCAAGGAGAAACTCTGCCAGGAAAGAAAACATCCAAAATCTTGTTCTAAAGCTTGCACGGGGGTCTGCAAAGAGTTTGGCAAGAATGAAAGGTAGTTGTCCAAAACTCGTTCTTTTCCAATAGAATAACCATGGAAAAGGCAGGAGAGTGGTAAAGTACTGTTTTCTCTGAGTCTGAATGCTGCCCACACTGTGCCTGTGTGCTGCAGCTTGCATCTTCGCCTTTGGGAAGCTGCCGCTCGCCGATTCTCCCGGAGGCGAAGAAGCGGCTTCTTCGCACACAGAGCATTGTGGCGAGCGCAGGGAGCTCCTGAGAGCGGTTTGTGCCGAAAGAAGCCCGGGACCGGCACTTAGCTTCGGAGAGCTGCGTATCTGCGTCTTCTGCGTGTCTTGCCGCTCTACACTCAGCAAAAAGCATTTCCACCATATCTTGCAAGGAGAAACTCTGCCAGGAAAGAAAACATCCAAAATCTTGTTCTAAAGCTTGCACGGGGGTCTGCAAAGAGTTTGGCAAGAATGAAAGGTAGTTGTCCAAAATTTGTTCTTTCCCAATAGAATAACCATGGAAAAGGCAGGAGAGTGGTAAAGTACTGTTTTCTCTGAGTCTGAAGGCTGCCCACACTGTGCCTGTGTGCTGCAGCTTGCATCTTCGCCTTTGGGAAGCTGCCGCTCGCCGATTCTCCCGGAGGCGAAGAAGCGGCTTCTTCGCACACAGAGCATTGTGGCGAGCGCAGGGAGCTCCTGAGAGCGGTTTGTGCCGAAAGAAGCCCGGGACCGGCACTTAGCTTCGGAGAGCTGCGTATCTGCGTCTTCTGCGTGTCTTGCCGCTCTACACTCAGCAAAAAGCTTTTCCAGCATATCTTGCAAGGAGAAACTCTGCCAGGAAAGAAAACATCCAAAATCTTGTTCTAAAGCTTGCACGGGGGTCTGCAAAGAGTTTGGCAAGAATGAAAGGCAGTTGTCCAAAACTCGTTCTTTTCCAATAGAATAACCATGGAAAAGGCAGGAGAGTGGTAAAGTACTGTTTTCTCTGAGTCTGAATGCTGCCCACACTGTGCCTGTGTGCTGCAGCTTGCATCTTCGCCTTTGGGAAGCTGCCGCTCGCCGATTCTCCCGCAGGCGAAGAAGCGGCTTCTTCGCACACAGAGCATTGTGGCGAGCGCAGGGAGCTCCTGAGAGCGGTTTGTGCCGAAAGAAGCCCGGGACCGGCACTTAGCTTCGGAGAGCTGCGTATCTGCGTCTTCTGCGTGTCTTGCCGCTCTACACTCAGCAAAAAGCTTTTCCAGCATATCTTGCAAGGAGAAACTCTGCCAGGAAAGAAAACATCCAAAATCTTGTTCTAAAGCTTGCACGGGGGTCTGCAAAGAGTTTGGCAAGAATGAAAGGCAGTTGTCCAAAACTCGTTCTTTTCCAATAGAATAACCATGGAAAAGGCAGGAGAGTGGTAAAGTACTGTTTTCTCTGAGTCTGAATGCTGCCCACACTGTGCCTGTGTGCTGCAGCTTGCATCTTCGCCTTTGGGAAGCTGCCGCTCGCCGATTCTCCCGCAGGCGAAGAAGCGGCTTCTTCGCACACAGAGCATTGTGGCGAGCGCAGGGAGCTCCTGAGAGCGGTTTGTGCCGAAAGAAGCCCGGGACCGGCACTTAGCTTCGGAGAGCTGCGTATCTGCGTCTTCTGCGTGTCTTGCCGCTCTACACTCAGCAAAAAGCTTTTCCACCATATCTTGCAAGGAGAAACTCTGCCAGGAAAGAAAACATCCAAAATCTTGTTCTAAAGCTTGCACGGGGGTCTGCAAAGAGTTTGGCAAGAATGAAAGGTAGTTGTCCAAAACTCGTTCTTTTCCAATAGAATAACCATGGAAAAGGCAGGAGAGTGGTAAAGTACTGTTTTCTCTGAGTCTGAATGCTGCCCACACTGTGCCTGTGTGCTGCAGCTTGCATCTTCGCCTTTGGGAAGCTGCCGCTCGCCGATTCTCCCGGAGGCGAAGAAGCGGCTTCTTCGCACACAGAGCATTGTGGCGAGCGCAGGGAGCTCCTGAGAGCGGTTTGTGCCGAAAGAAGCCCGGGACCGGCACTTAGCTTCGGAGAGCTGCGTATCTGCGTCTTCTGCGTGTCTTGCCGCTCTACACTCAGCAAAAAGCTTTTCCAGCATATCTTGCAAGGAGAAACTCTGCCAGGAAAGAAAACATGCAAAATCTTGTTCTAAAGCTTGCACGGGGGTCTGCAAAGAGTTTGGCAAGAATGAAAGGTAGTTGTCCAAAACTCGTTCTTTTCCAATAGAATAACCATGGAAAAGGCAGGAGAGTGGTAAAGTACTGTTTTCTCTGAGTCTGAAGGCTGCCCACACTGTGCCTGTGTGCTGCAGCTTGCATCTTCGCCTTTGGGAAGCTGCCGCTCGCCGATTCTCCCGGAGGCGAAGAAGCGGCTTCTTCGCACACAGAGCATTGTGGCGAGCGCAGGGAGCTCCTGAGAGCGGTTTGTGCCGAAAGAAGCCCGGGACCGGCACTTAGCTTCGGAGAGCTGCGTATCTGCGTCTTCTGCGTGTCTTGCCGCTCTACACTCAGCCAAAAGCTTTTCCACCATATCTTGCAAGGAGAAACTCTGCCAGGAAAGAAAACATGCAAAATCTTGTTCTAAAGCTTGCACGGGGGTCTGCAAAGAGTTTGGCAAGAATGAAAGGTAGTTGTCCAAAACTCGTTCTTTTCCAATAGAATAACCATGGAAAAGGCAGGAGAGTGGTAAAGTACTGTTTTCTCTGAGTCTGAATGCTGCCCACACTGTGCCTGTGTGCTGCAGCTTGCATCTTCGCCTTTGGGAAGCTGCCGCTCGCCGATTCTCCCGGAGGCGAAGAAGCGGCTTCTTCGCACACAGAGCATTGTGGCGAGCGCAGGGAGCTCCTGAGAGCGGTTTGTGCCGAAAGAAGCCCGGGACCGGCACTTAGCTTCGGAGAGCTGCGTATCTGCGTCTTCTGCGTGTCTTGCCGCTCTACACTCAGCAAAAAGCTTTTCCAGCATATCTTGCAAGGAGAAACTCTGCCAGGAAAGAAAACATGCAAAATCTTGTTCTAAAGCTTGCACGGGGGTCTGCAAAGAGTTTGGCAAGAATGAAAGGTAGTTGTCCAAAACTCGTTCTTTTCCAATAGAATAACCATGGAAAAGGCAGGAGAGTGGTAAAGTACTGTTTTCTCTGAGTCTGAAGGCTGCCCACACTGTGCCTGTGTGCTGCAGCTTGCATCTTCGCCTTTGGGAAGCTGCCACTCGCCGATTCTCCCGGAGGCGAAGAAGCGGCTTCTTCGCACACAGAGCATTGTGGCGAGCGCAGGGAGCTCCTGAGAGCGGTTTGTGCCGAAAGAAGCCCGGGACCGGCACTTAGCTTCGGAGAGCTGCGTATCTGCGTCTTCTGCGTGTCTTGCCGCTCTACACTCAGCCAAAAGCTTTTCCACCATATCTTGCAAGGAGAAACTCTGCCAGGAAAGAAAACATCCAAAATCTTGTTCTAAAGCTTGCACGGGGGTCTGCAAAGAGTTTGGCAAGAATGAAAGGTAGTTGTCCAAAACTCGTTCTTTTCCAATAGAATAACCATGGAAAAGGCAGGAGAGTGGTAAAGTACTGTTTTCTCTAAGTCTGAATGCTGCCCACACTGTGCCTGTGTGCTGCAGCTTGCATCTTCGCCTTTGGGAAGCTGCCGCTCGCCGATTCTCCCGGAGGCGAAGAAGCGGCTTCTTCGCACACAGAGCATTGTGGCGAGCGCAGGGAGCTCCTGAGAGCGGTTTGTGCCGAAAGAAGCCCGGGACCGGCACTTAGCTTCGGAGAGCTGCGTATCTGCGTCTTCTGCGTGTCTTGCCGCTCTACACTCAGCAAAAAGCTTTTCCAGCATATCTTGCAAGGAGAAACTCTGCCAGGAAAGAAAACATCCAAAATCTTGTTCTAAAGCTTGCACGGGGGTCTGCAAAGAGTTTGGCAAGAATGAAAGGTAGTTGTCCAAAACTCGTTCTTTTCCAATAGAATAACCATGGAAAAGGCAGGAGAGTGGTAAAGTACTGTTTTCTCTGAGTCTGAATGCTGCCCACACTGTGCCTGTGTGCTGCAGCTTGCATCTTCGCCTTTGGGAAGCTGCCGCTCGCCGATTCTCCCGGAGGCGAAGAAGCGGCTTCTTCGCACACAGAGCATTGTGGCGAGCGCAGGGAGCTCCTGAGAGCGGTTTGTGCCGAAAGAAGCCCGGGACCGGCACTTAGCTTCGGAGAGCTGCGTATCTGCGTCTTCTGCGTGTCTTGCCGCTCTACACTCAGCAAAAAGCATTTCCACCATATCTTGCAAGGAGAAACTCTGCCAGGAAAGAAAACATCCAAAATCTTGTTCTAAAGCTTGCACGGGGGTCTGCAAAGAGTTTGGCAAGAATGAAAGGTAGTTGTCCAAAATTTGTTCTTTCCCAATAGAATAACCATGGAAAAGGCAGGAGAGTGGTAAAGTACTGTTTTCTCTGAGTCTGAAGGCTGCCCACACTGTGCCTGTGTGCTGCAGCTTGCATCTTCGCCTTTGGGAAGCTGCCGCTCGCCGATTCTCCCGGAGGCGAAGAAGCGGCTTCTTCGCACACAGAGCATTGTGGCGAGCGCAGGGAGCTCCTGAGAGCGGTTTGTGCCGAAAGAAGCCCGGGACCGGCACTTAGCTTCGGAGAGCTGCGTATCTGCGTCTTCTGCGTGTCTTGCCGCTCTACACTCAGCAAAAAGCTTTTCCAGCATATCTTGCAAGGAGAAACTCTGCCAGGAAAGAAAACATCCAAAATCTTGTTCTAAAGCTTGCACGGGGGTCTGCAAAGAGTTTGGCAAGAATGAAAGGCAGTTGTCCAAAACTCGTTCTTTTCCAATAGAATAACCATGGAAAAGGCAGGAGAGTGGTAAAGTACTGTTTTCTCTGAGTCTGAATGCTGCCCACACTGTGCCTGTGTGCTGCAGCTTGCATCTTCGCCTTTGGGAAGCTGCCGCTCGCCGATTCTCCCGCAGGCGAAGAAGCGGCTTCTTCGCACACAGAGCATTGTGGCGAGCGCAGGGAGCTCCTGAGAGCGGTTTGTGCCGAAAGAAGCCCGGGACCGGCACTTAGCTTCGGAGAGCTGCGTATCTGCGTCTTCTGCGTGTCTTGCCGCTCTACACTCAGCAAAAAGCTTTTCCAGCATATCTTGCAAGGAGAAACTCTGCCAGGAAAGAAAACATGCAAAATCTTGTTCTAAAGCTTGCACGGGGGTCTGCAAAGAGTTTGGCAAGAATGAAAGGTAGTTGTCCAAAACTCGTTCTTTTCCAATAGAATAACCATGGAAAAGGCAGGAGAGTGGTAAAGTACTGTTTTCTCTGAGTCTGAAGGCTGCCCACACTGTGCCTGTGTGCTGCAGCTTGCATCTTCGCCTTTGGGAAGCTGCCGCTCGCCGATTCTCCCGGAGGCGAAGAAGCGGCTTCTTCGCACACAGAGCATTGTGGCGAGCGCAGGGAGCTCCTGAGAGCGGTTTGTGCCGAAAGAAGCCCGGGACCGGCACTTAGCTTCGGAGAGCTGCGTATCTGCGTCTTCTGCGTGTCTTGCCGCTCTACACTCAGCCAAAAGCTTTTCCACCATATCTTGCAAGGAGAAACTCTGCCAGGAAAGAAAACATGCAAAATCTTGTTCTAAAGCTTGCACGGGGGTCTGCAAAGAGTTTGGCAAGAATGAAAGGTAGTTGTCCAAAACTCGTTCTTTTCCAATAGAATAACCATGGAAAAGGCAGGAGAGTGGTAAAGTACTGTTTTCTCTGAGTCTGAATGCTGCCCACACTGTGCCTGTGTGCTGCAGCTTGCATCTTCGCCTTTGGGAAGCTGCCGCTCGCCGATTCTCCCGGAGGCGAAGAAGCGGCTTCTTCGCACACAGAGCATTGTGGCGAGCGCAGGGAGCTCCTGAGAGCGGTTTGTGCCGAAAGAAGCCCGGGACCGGCACTTAGCTTCGGAGAGCTGCGTATCTGCGTCTTCTGCGTGTCTTGCCGCTCTACACTCAGCAAAAAGCTTTTCCAGCATATCTTGCAAGGAGAAACTCTGCCAGGAAAGAAAACATGCAAAATCTTGTTCTAAAGCTTGCACGGGGGTCTGCAAAGAGTTTGGCAAGAATGAAAGGTAGTTGTCCAAAACTCGTTCTTTTCCAATAGAATAACCATGGAAAAGGCAGGAGAGTGGTAAAGTACTGTTTTCTCTGAGTCTGAAGGCTGCCCACACTGTGCCTGTGTGCTGCAGCTTGCATCTTCGCCTTTGGGAAGCTGCCACTCGCCGATTCTCCCGGAGGCGAAGAAGCGGCTTCTTCGCACACAGAGCATTGTGGCGAGCGCAGGGAGCTCCTGAGAGCGGTTTGTGCCGAAAGAAGCCCGGGACCGGCACTTAGCTTCGGAGAGCTGCGTATCTGCGTCTTCTGCATGTCTTGCCGCTCTACACTCAGCAAAAAGCTTTTCCACCATATCTTGCAAGGAGAAACTCTGCCAGGAAAGAAAACATGCAAAATCTTGTTCTAAAGCTTGCACGGGGGTCTGCAAAGAGTTTGGCAAGAATGAAAGGTAGTTGTCCAAAACTCGTTCTTTTCCAATAGAATAACCATGGAAAAGGCAGGAGAGTGGTAAAGTACTGTTTTCTCTGAGTCTGAATGCTGCCCACACTGTGCCTGTGTGCTGCAGCTTGCATCTTCGCCTTTGGGAAGCTGCCGCTCGCCGATTCTCCCGGAGGCGAAGAAGCGGCTTCTTCGCACACAGAGCATTGTGGCGAGCGCAGGGAGCTCCTGAGAGCGGTTTGTGCCGAAAGAAGCCCGGGACCGGCACTTAGCTTCGGAGAGCTGCGTATCTGCGTCTTCTGCGTGTCTTGCCGCTCTACACTCAGCAAAAAGCTTTTCCAGCATATCTTGCAAGGAGAAACTCTGCCAGGAAAGAAAACATGCAAAATCTTGTTCTAAAGCTTGCACGGGGGTCTGCAAAGAGTTTGGCAAGAATGAAAGGTAGTTGTCCAAAACTCGTTCTTTTCCAATAGAATAACCATGGAAAAGGCAGGAGAGTGGTAAAGTACTGTTTTCTCTGAGTCTGAATGCTGCCCACACTGTGCCTGTGTGCTGCAGCTTGCATCTTCGCCTTTGGGAAGCTGCCGCTCGCCGATTCTCCCGGAGGCGAAGAAGCGGCTTCTTCGCACACAGAGCATTGTGGCGAGCGCAGGGAGCTCCTGAGAGCGGTTTGTGCCGAAAGAAGCCCGGGACCGGCACTTAGCTTCGGAGAGCTGCGTATCTGCGTCTTCTGCGTGTCTTGCCGCTCTACACTCAGCAAAAAGCTTTTCCACCATATCTTGCAAGGAGAAACTCTGCCAGGAAAGAAAACATCCAAAATCTTGTTCTAAAGCTTGCACGGGGGTCTGCAAAGAGTTTGGCAAGAATGAAAGGCAGTTGTCCAAAACTCGTTCTTTTCCAATAGAATAACCATGGAAAAGGCAGGAGAGTGGTAAAGTACTGTTTTCTCTGAGTCTGAATGCTGCCCACACTGTGCCTGTGTGCTGCAGCTTGCATCTTCGCCTTTGGGAAGCTGCCGCTCGCCGATTCTCCCGCAGGCGAAGAAGCGGCTTCTTCGCACACAGAGCATTGTGGCGAGCGCAGGGAGCTCCTGAGAGCGGTTTGTGCCGAAAGAAGCCCGGGACCGGCACTTAGCTTCGGAGAGCTGCGTATCTGCGTCTTCTGCGTGTCTTGCCGCTCTACACTCAGCAAAAAGCTTTTCCACCATATCTTGCAAGGAGAAACTCTGCCAGGGAAGAAAACATCCAAAATCTTGTTCTAAAGCTTGCACGGGGGTCTGCAAAGAGTTTGGCAAGAATGAAAGGTAGTTGTCCAAAACTCGTTCTTTTCCAATAGAATAACCATGGAAAAGGCAGGAGAGTGGTAAAGTACTGTTTTCTCTAAGTCTGAATGCTGCCCACACTGTGCCTGTGTGCTGCAGCTTGCATCTTCGCCTTTGGGAAGCTGCCGCTCGCCGATTCTCCCGGAGGCGAAGAAGCGGCTTCTTCGCACACAGAGCATTGTGGCGAGCGCAGGGAGCTCCTGAGAGCGGTTTGTGCCGAAAGAAGCCCGGGACCGGCACTTAGCTTCGGAGAGCTGCGTATCTGCGTCTTCTGCGTGTCTTGCCGCTCTACACTCAGCAAAAAGCTTTTCCAGCATATCTTGCAAGGAGAAACTCTGCCAGGAAAGAAAACATGCAAAATCTTGTTCTAAAGCTTGCACGGGGGTCTGCAAAGAGTTTGGCAAGAATGAAAGGTAGTTGTCCAAAACTCGTTCTTTTCCAATAGAATAACCATGGAAAAGGCAGGAGAGTGGTAAAGTACTGTTTTCTCTGAGTCTGAATGCTGCCCACACTGTGCCTGTGTGCTGCAGCTTGCATCTTCGCCTTTGGGAAGCTGCCGCTCGCCGATTCTCCCGGAGGCGAAGAAGCGGCTTCTTCGCACACAGAGCATTGTGGCGAGCGCAGGGAGCTCCTGAGAGCGGTTTGTGCCGAAAGAAGCCCGGGACCGGCACTTAGCTTCGGAGAGCTGCGTATCTGCGTCTTCTGCGTGTCTTGCCGCTCTACACTCAGCCAAAAGCTTTTCCACCATATCTTGCAAGGAGAAACTCTGCCAGGAAAGAAAACATGCAAAATCTTGTTCTAAAGCTTGCACGGGGGTCTGCAAAGAGTTTGGCAAGAATGAAAGGTAGTTGTCCAAAACTCGTTCTTTTCCAATAGAATAACCATGGAAAAGGCAGGAGAGTGGTAAAGTACTGTTTTCTCTGAGTCTGAATGCTGCCCACACTGTGCCTGTGTGCTGCAGCTTGCATCTTCGCCTTTGGGAAGCTGCCGCTCGCCGATTCTCCCGGAGGCGAAGAAGCGGCTTCTTCGCACACAGAGCATTGTGGCGAGCGCAGGGAGCTCCTGAGAGCGGTTTGTGCCGAAAGAAGCCCGGGACCGGCACTTAGCTTCGGAGAGCTGCGTATCTGCGTCTTCTGCATGTCTTGCCGCTCTACACTCAGCAAAAAGCTTTTCCAGCATATCTTGCAAGGAGAAACTCTGCCAGGAAAGAAAACATCCAAAATCTTGTTCTAAAGCTTGCACGGGGGTCTGCAAAGAGTTTGGCAAGAATGAAAGGTAGTTGTCCAAAACTCGTTCTTTTCCAATAGAATAACCATGGAAAAGGCAGGAGAGTGGTAAAGTACTGTTTTCTCTGAGTCTGAAGGCTGCCCACACTGTGCCTGTGTGCTGCAGCTTGCATCTTCGCCTTTGGGAAGCTGCCGCTCGCCGATTCTCCCGGAGGCGAAGAAGCGGCTTCTTCGCACACAGAGCATTGTGGCGAGCGCAGGGAGCTCCTGAGAGCGGTTTGTGCCGAAAGAAGCCCGGGACCGGCACTTAGCTTCGGAGAGCTGCGTATCTGCGTCTTCTGCGTGTCTTGCCGCTCTACACTCAGCAAAAAGCTTTTCCAGCATATCTTGCAAGGAGAAACTCTGCCAGGAAAGAAAACATGCAAAATCTTGTTCTAAAGCTTGCACGGGGGTCTGCAAAGAGTTTGGCAAGAATGAAAGGTAGTTGTCCAAAACTCGTTCTTTCCCAATAGAATAACCATGGAAAAGGCAGGAGAGTGGTAAAGTACTGTTTTCTCTGAGTCTGAATGCTGCCCACACTGTGCCTGTGTGCTGCAGCTTGCATCTTCGCCTTTGGGAAGCTGCCGCTCGCCGATTCTCCCGGAGGCGAAGAAGCGGCTTCTTCGCACACAGAGCATTGTGGCGAGCGCAGGGAGCTCCTGAGAGCGGTTTGTGCCGAAAGAAGCCCGGGACCGGCACTTAGCTTCGGAGAGCTGCGTATCTGCGTCTTCTGCGTGTCTTGCCGCTCTACACTCAGCAAAAAGCTTTTCCAGCATATCTTGCAAGGAGAAACTCTGCCAGGAAAGAAAACATCCAAAATCTTGTTCTAAAGCTTGCACGGGGGTCTGCAAAGAGTTTGGCAAGAATGAAAGGTAGTTGTCCAAAACTCGTTCTTTTCCAATAGAATAACCATGGAAAAGGCAGGAGAGTGGTAAAGTACTGTTTTCTCTGAGTCTGAATGCTGCCCACACTGTGCCTGTGTGCTGCAGCTTGCATCTTCGCCTTTGGGAAGCTGCCGCTCGCCGATTCTCCCGCAGGCGAAGAAGCGGCTTCTTCGCACACAGAGCATTGTGGCGAGCGCAGGGAGCTCCTGAGAGCGGTTTGTGCCGAAAGAAGCCCGGGACCGGCACTTAGCTTCGGAGAGCTGCGTATCTGCGTCTTCTGCGTGTCTTGCCGCTCTACACTCAGCCAAAAGCTTTTCCAGCATATCTTGCAAGGAGAAACTCTGCCAGGGAAGAAAACATCCAAAATCTTGTTCTAAAGCTTGCACGGGGGTCTGCAAAGAGTTTGGCAAGAATGAAAGGTAGTTGTCCAAAACTCGTTCTTTTCCAATAGAATAACCATGGAAAAGGCAGGAGAGTGGTAAAGTACTGTTTTCTCTAAGTCTGAATGCTGCCCACACTGTGCCTGTGTGCTGCAGCTTGCATCTTCGCCTTTGGGAAGCTGCCGCTCGCCGATTCTCCCGCAGGCGAAGAAGCGGCTTCTTCGCACACAGAGCATTGTGGCGAGCGCAGGGAGCTCCTGAGAGCGGTTTGTGCCGAAAGAAGCCCGGGACCGGCACTTAGCTTCGGAGAGCTGCGTATCTGCGTCTTCTGCGTGTCTTGCCGCTCTACACTCAGCAAAAAGCTTTTCCAGCATATCTTGCAAGGAGAAACTCTGCCAGGGAAGAAAACATCCAAAATCTTGTTCTAAAGCTTGCACGGGGGTCTGCAAAGAGTTTGGCAAGAATGAAAGGTAGTTGTCCAAAACTCATTCTTTTCCAATAGAATAACCATGGAAAAGGCAGGAGAGTGGTAAAGTACTGTTTTCTCTAAGTCTGAATGCTGCCCACACTGTGCCTGTGTGCTGCAGCTTGCATCTTCGCCTTTGGGAAGCTGCCGCTCGCCGATTCTCCCGGAGGCGAAGAAGCGGCTTCTTCGCACACAGAGCATTGTGGCGAGCGCAGGGAGCTCCTGAGAGCGGTTTGTGCCGAAAGAAGCCCGGGACCGGCACTTAGCTTCGGAGAGCTGCGTATCTGCGTCTTCTGCGTGTCTTGCCGCTCTACACTCAGCAAAAAGCTTTTCCAGCATATCTTGCGAGGAGAAACTCTGCCAGGAAAGAAAACATCCAAAATCTTGTTCTAAAGCTTGCACGGGGGTCTGCAAAGAGTTTGGCAAGAATGAAAGGTAGTTGTCCAAAACTCGTTCTTTTCCAATAGAATAACCATGGAAAAGGCAGGAGAGTGGTAAAGTACTGTTTTCTCTGAGTCTGAAGGCTGCCCACACTGTGCCTGTGTGCTGCAGCTTGCATCTTCGCCTTTGGGAAGCTGCCGCTCGCCGATTCTCCCGCAGGCGAAGAAGCGGCTTCTTCGCACACAGAGCATTGTGGCGAGCGCAGGGAGCTCCTGAGAGCGGTTTGTGCCGAAAGAAGCCCGGGACCGGCACTTAGCTTCGGAGAGCTGCGTATCTGCGTCTTCTGCGTGTCTTGCCGCTCTACACTCAGCCAAAAGCTTTTCCACCATATCTTGCAAGGAGAAACTCTGCCAGGAAAGAAAACATGCAAAATCTTGTTCTAAAGCTTGCACGGGGGTCTGCAAAGAGTTTGGCAAGAATGAAAGGTAGTTGTCCAAAACTCGTTCTTTTCCAATAGAATAACCATGGAAAAGGCAGGAGAGTGGTAAAGTACTGTTTTCTCTGAGTCTGAAGGCTGCCCACACTGTGCCTGTGTGCTGCAGCTTGCATCTTCGCCTTTGGGAAGCTGCCGCTCGCCGATTCTCCCGGAGGCGAAGAAGCGGCTTCTTCGCACACAGAGCATTGTGGCGAGCGCAGGGAGCTCCTGAGAGCGGTTTGTGCCGAAAGAAGCCCGGGACCGGCACTTAGCTTCGGAGAGCTGCGTATCTGCGTCTTCTGCATGTCTTGCCGCTCTACACTCAGCAAAAAGCTTTTCCAGCATATCTTGCAAGGAGAAACTCTGCCAGGAAAGAAAACATCCAAAATCTTGTTCTAAAGCTTGCACGGGGGTCTGCAAAGAGTTTGGCAAGAATGAAAGGTAGTTGTCCAAAACTCGTTCTTTTCCAATAGAATAACCATGGAAAAGGCAGGAGAGTGGTAAAGTACTGTTTTCTCTGAGTCTGAAGGCTGCCCACACTGTGCCTGTGTGCTGCAGCTTGCATCTTCGCCTTTGGGAAGCTGCCGCTCGCCGATTCTCCCGGAGGCGAAGAAGCGGCTTCTTCGCACACAGAGCATTGTGGCGAGCGCAGGGAGCTCCTGAGAGCGGTTTGTGCCGAAAGAAGCCCGGGACCGGCACTTAGCTTCGGAGAGCTGCGTATCTGCGTCTTCTGCGTGTCTTGCCGCTCTACACTCAGCAAAAAGCTTTTCCAGCATATCTTGCAAGGAGAAACTCTGCCAGGAAAGAAAACATGCAAAATCTTGTTCTAAAGCTTGCACGGGGGTCTGCAAAGAGTTTGGCAAGAATGAAAGGTAGTTGTCCAAAACTCGTTCTTTCCCAATAGAATAACCATGGAAAAGGCAGGAGAGTGGTAAAGTACTGTTTTCTCTGAGTCTGAATGCTGCCCACACTGTGCCTGTGTGCTGCAGCTTGCATCTTCGCCTTTGGGAAGCTGCCGCTCGCCGATTCTCCCGGAGGCGAAGAAGCGGCTTCTTCGCACACAGAGCATTGTGGCGAGCGCAGGGAGCTCCTGAGAGCGGTTTGTGCCGAAAGAAGCCCGGGACCGGCACTTAGCTTCGGAGAGCTGCGTATCTGCGTCTTCTGCGTGTCTTGCCGCTCTACACTCAGCAAAAAGCTTTTCCAGCATATCTTGCAAGGAGAAACTCTGCCAGGAAAGAAAACATCCAAAATCTTGTTCTAAAGCTTGCACGGGGGTCTGCAAAGAGTTTGGCAAGAATGAAAGGTAGTTGTCCAAAACTCGTTCTTTTCCAATAGAATAACCATGGAAAAGGCAGGAGAGTGGTAAAGTACTGTTTTCTCTGAGTCTGAATGCTGCCCACACTGTGCCTGTGTGCTGCAGCTTGCATCTTCGCCTTTGGGAAGCTGCCGCTCGCCGATTCTCCCGGAGGCGAAGAAGCGGCTTCTTCGCACACAGAGCATTGTGGCGAGCGCAGGGAGCTCCTGAGAGCGGTTTGTGCCGAAAGAAGCCCGGGACCGGCACTTAGCTTCGGAGAGCTGCGTATCTGCGTCTTCTGCGTGTCTTGCCGCTCTACACTCAGCCAAAAGCTTTTCCAGCATATCTTGCAAGGAGAAACTCTGCCAGGGAAGAAAACATCCAAAATCTTGTTCTAAAGCTTGCACGGGGGTCTGCAAAGAGTTTGGCAAGAATGAAAGGTAGTTGTCCAAAACTCGTTCTTTTCCAATAGAATAACCATGGAAAAGGCAGGAGAGTGGTAAAGTACTGTTTTCTCTAAGTCTGAATGCTGCCCACACTGTGCCTGTGTGCTGCAGCTTGCATCTTCGCCTTTGGGAAGCTGCCGCTCGCCGATTCTCCCGGAGGCGAAGAAGCGGCTTCTTCGCACACAGAGCATTGTGGCGAGCGCAGGGAGCTCCTGAGAGCGGTTTGTGCCGAAAGAAGCCCGGGACCGGCACTTAGCTTCGGAGAGCTGCGTATCTGCGTCTTCTGCGTGTCTTGCCGCTCTACACTCAGCAAAAAGCTTTTCCAGCATATCTTGCAAGGAGAAACTCTGCCAGGAAAGAAAACATGCAAAATCTTGTTCTAAAGCTTGCATGGGGGTCTGCAAAGAGTTTGGCAAGAATGAAAGGTAGTTGTCCAAAACTCGTTCTTTTCCAATAGAATAACCATGGAAAAGGCAGGAGAGTGGTAAAGTACTGTTTTCTCTGAGTCTGAAGGCTGCCCACACTGTGCCTGTGTGCTGCAGCTTGCATCTTCGCCTTTGGGAAGCTGTCGCTCGCCGATTCTCCCGGAGGCGAAGAAGCGGCTTCTTCGCACACAGAGCATTGTGGCGAGCGCAGGGAGCTCCTGAGAGCGGTTTGTGCCGAAAGAAGCCCGGGACCGGCACTTAGCTTCGGAGAGCTGCGTATCTGCGTCTTCTGCGTGTCTTGCCGCTCTACACTCAGCCAAAAGCTTTTCCACCATATCTTGCAAGGAGAAACTCTGCCAGGAAAGAAAACATGCAAAATCTTGTTCTAAAGCTTGCACGGGGGTCTGCAAAGAGTTTGGCAAGAATGAAAGGTAGTTGTCCAAAACTCGTTCTTTTCCAATAGAATAACCATGGAAAAGGCAGGAGAGTGGTAAAGTACTGTTTTCTCTGAGTCTGAATGCTGCCCACACTGTGCCTGTGTGCTGCAGCTTGCATCTTCGCCTTTGGGAAGCTGCCGCTCGCCGATTCTCCCGGAGGCGAAGAAGCGGCTTCTTCGCACACAGAGCATTGTGGCGAGCGCAGGGAGCTCCTGAGAGCGGTTTGTGCCGAAAGAAGCCCGGGACCGGCACTTAGCTTCGGAGAGCTGCGTATCTGCGTCTTCTGCGTGTCTTGCCGCTCTACACTCAGCAAAAAGCTTTTCCAGCATATCTTGCAAGGAGAAACTCTGCCAGGAAAGAAAACATCCAAAATCTTGTTCTAAAGCTTGCACGGGGGTCTGCAAAGAGTTTGGCAAGAATGAAAGGTAGTTGTCCAAAACTCGTTCTTTTCCAATAGAATAACCATGGAAAAGGCAGGAGAGTGGTAAAGTACTGTTTTCTCTGAGTCTGAAGGCTGCCCACACTGTGCCTGTGTGCTGCAGCTTGCATCTTCGCCTTTGGGAAGCTGCCGCTCGCCGATTCTCCCGGAGGCGAAGAAGCGGCTTCTTCGCACACAGAGCATTGTGGCGAGCGCAGGGAGCTCCTGAGAGCGGTTTGTGCCGAAAGAAGCCCGGGACCGGCACTTAGCTTCGGAGAGCTGCGTATCTGCGTCTTCTGCGTGTCTTGCCGCTCTACACTCAGCAAAAAGCTTTTCCAGCATATCTTGCAAGGAGAAACTCTGCCAGGAAAGAAAACATGCAAAATCTTGTTCTAAAGCTTGCACGGGGGTCTGCAAAGAGTTTGGCAAGAATGAAAGGTAGTTGTCCAAAACTCGTTCTTTTCCAATAGAATAACCATGGAAAAGGCAGGAGAGTGGTAAAGTACTGTTTTCTCTGAGTCTGAAGGCTGCCCACACTGTGCCTGTGTGCTGCAGCTTGCATCTTCGCCTTTGGGAAGCTGTCGCTCGCCGATTCTCCCGGAGGCGAAGAAGCGGCTTCTTCGCACACAGAGCATTGTGGCGAGCGCAGGGAGCTCCTGAGAGCGGTTTGTGCCGAAAGAAGCCCGGGACCGGCACTTAGCTTCGGAGAGCTGCGTATCTGCGTCTTCTGCGTGTCTTGCCGCTCTACACTCAGCCAAAAGCTTTTCCACCATATCTTGCAAGGAGAAACTCTGCCAGGAAAGAAAACATCCAAAATCTTGTTCTAAAGCTTGCACGGGGGTCTGCAAAGAGTTTGGCAAGAATGAAAGGTAGTTGTCCAAAACTCGTTCTTTTCCAATAGAATAACCATGGAAAAGGCAGGAGAGTGGTAAAGTACTGTTTTCTCTGAGTCTGAATGCTGCCCACACTGTGCCTGTGTGCTGCAGCTTGCATCTTCGCCTTTGGGAAGCTGCCGCTCGCCGATTCTCCCGGAGGCGAAGAAGCGGCTTCTTCGCACACAGAGCATTGTGGCGAGCGCAGGGAGCTCCTGAGAGCGGTTTGTGCCGAAAGAAGCCCGGGACCGGCACTTAGCTTCGGAGAGCTGCGTATCTGCGTCTTCTGCGTGTCTTGCCGCTCTACACTCAGCAAAAAGCTTTTCCAGCATATCTTGCAAGGAGAAACTCTGCCAGGAAAGAAAACATCCAAAATCTTGTTCTAAAGCTTGCACGGGGGTCTGCAAAGAGTTTGGCAAGAATGAAAGGTAGTTGTCCAAAACTCGTTCTTTTCCAATAGAATAACCATGGAAAAGGCAGGAGAGTGGTAAAGTACTGTTTTCTCTGAGTCTGAAGGCTGCCCACACTGTGCCTGTGTGCTGCAGCTTGCATCTTCGCCTTTGGGAAGCTGCCGCTCGCCGATTCTCCCGGAGGCGAAGAAGCGGCTTCTTCGCACACAGAGCATTGTGGCGAGCGCAGGGAGCTCCTGAGAGCGGTTTGTGCCGAAAGAAGCCCGGGACCGGCACTTAGCTTCGGAGAGCTGCGTATCTGCGTCTTCTGCGTGTCTTGCCGCTCTACACTCAGCAAAAAGCTTTTCCACCATATCTTGCAAGGAGAAACTCTGCCAGGAAAGAAAACATCCAAAATCTTGTTCTAAAGCTTGCACGGGGGTCTGCAAAGAGTTTGGCAAGAATGAAAGGTAGTTGTCCAAAACTCGTTCTTTTCCAATAGAAGAACCATGGAAAAGGCAGGAGAGTGGTAAAGTACTGTTTTCTCTGAGTCTGAATGCTGCCCACACTGTGCCTGTGTGCTGCAGCTTGCATCTTCGCCTTTGGGAAGCTGCCGCTCGCCGATTCTCCCGGAGGCGAAGAAGCGGCTTCTTCGCACACAGAGCATTGTGGCGAGCGCAGGGAGCTCCTGAGAGCGGTTTGTGCCGAAAGAAGCCCGGGACCGGCACTTAGCTTCGGAGAGCTGCGTATCTGCGTCTTCTGCGTGTCTTGCCGCTCTACACTCAGCAAAAAGCTTTTCCAGCATATCTTGCAAGGAGAAACTCTGCCAGGAAAGAAAACATGCAAAATCTTGTTCTAAAGCTTGCACGGGGGTCTGCAAAGAGTTTGGCAAGAATGAAAGGTAGTTGTCCAAAACTCGTTCTTTTCCAATAGAAGAACCATGGAAAAGGCAGGAGAGTGGTAAAGTACTGTTTTCTCTGAGTCTGAATGCTGCCCACACTGTGCCTGTGTGCTGCAGCTTGCATCTTCGCCTTTGGGAAGCTGCCGCTCGCCGATTCTCCCGGAGGCGAAGAAGCGGCTTCTTCGCACACAGAGCATTGTGGCGAGCGCAGGGAGCTCCTGAGAGCGGTTTGTGCCGAAAGAAGCCCGGGACCGGCACTTAGCTTCGGAGAGCTGCGTATCTGCGTCTTCTGCGTGTCTTGCCGCTCTACACTCAGCCAAAAGCTTTTCCACCATATCTTGCAAGGAGAAACTCTGCCAGGAAAGAAAACATGCAAAATCTTGTTCTAAAGCTTGCACGGGGGTCTGCAAAGAGTTTGGCAAGAATGAAAGGTAGTTGTCCAAAACTCGTTCTTTTCCAATAGAATAACCATGGAAAAGGCAGGAGAGTGGTAAAGTACTGTTTTCTCTGAGTCTGAATGCTGCCCACACTGTGCCTGTGTGCTGCAGCTTGCATCTTCGCCTTTGGGAAGCTGCCGCTCGCCGATTCTCCCGGAGGCGAAGAAGCGGCTTCTTCGCACACAGAGCATTGTGGCGAGCGCAGGGAGCTCCTGAGAGCGGTTTGTGCCGAAAGAAGCCCGGGACCGGCACTTAGCTTCGGAGAGCTGCGTATCTGCGTCTTCTGCGTGTCTTGCCGCTCTACACTCAGCAAAAAGCTTTTCCACCATATCTTGCAAGGAGAAACTCTGCCAGGAAAGAAAACATCCAAAATCTTGTTCTAAAGCTTGCACGGGGGTCTGCAAAGAGTTTGGCAAGAATGAAAGGTAGTTGTCCAAAACTCGTTCTTTTCCAATAGAAGAACCATGGAAAAGGCAGGAGAGTGGTAAAGTACTGTTTTCTCTGAGTCTGAATGCTGCCCACACTGTGCCTGTGTGCTGCAGCTTGCATCTTCGCCTTTGGGAAGCTGCCGCTCGCCGATTCTCCCGGAGGCGAAGAAGCGGCTTCTTCGCACACAGAGCATTGTGGCGAGCGCAGGGAGCTCCTGAGAGCGGTTTGTGCCGAAAGAAGCCCGGGACCGGCACTTAGCTTCGGAGAGCTGCGTATCTGCGTCTTCTGCGTGTCTTGCCGCTCTACACTCAGCAAAAAGCTTTTCCACCATATCTTGCAAGGAGAAACTCTGCCAGGAAAGAAAACATCCAAAATCTTGTTCTAAAGCTTGCACGGGGGTCTGCAAAGAGTTTGGCAAGAATGAAAGGTAGTTGTCCAAAACTCGTTCTTTTCCAATAGAATAACCATGGAAAAGGCAGGAGAGTGGTAAAGTACTGTTTTCTCTGAGTCTGAATGCTGCCCACACTGTGCCTGTGTGCTGCAGCTTGCATCTTCGCCTTTGGGAAGCTGCCGCTCGCCGATTCTCCCGCAGGCGAAGAAGCGGCTTCTTCGCACACAGAGCATTGTGGCGAGCGCAGGGAGCTCCTGAGAGCGGTTTGTGCCGAAAGAAGCCCGGGACCGGCACTTAGCTTCGGAGAGCTGCGTATCTGCGTCTTCTGCGTGTCTTGCCGCTCTACACTCAGCAAAAAGCTTTTCCACCATATCTTGCAAGGAGAAACTCTGCCAGGAAAGAAAACATCCAAAATCTTGTTCTAAAGCTTGCACGGGGGTCTGCAAAGAGTTTGGCAAGAATGAAAGGTAGTTGTCCAAAACTCGTTCTTTTCCAATAGAATAAGCATGGAAAAGGCAGGAGAGTGGTAAAGTACTGTTTTCTCTGAGTCTGAAGGCTGCCCACACTGTGCCTGTGTGCTGCAGCTTGCATCTTCGCCTTTGGGAAGCTGCCGCTCGCCGATTCTCCCGGAGGCGAAGAAGCGGCTTCTTCGCACACAGAGCATTGTAGCGAGCGCAGGGAGCTCCTGAGAGCGGTTTGTGCCGAAAGAAGCCCGGGACCGGCACTTAGCTTCGGAGAGCTGCGTATCTGCGTCTTCTGCGTGTCTTGCCGCTCTACACTCAGCAAAAAGCTTTTCCACCATATCTTGCAAGGAGAAACTCTGCCAGGAAAGAAAACATCCAAAATCTTGTTCTAAAGCTTGCACGGGGGTCTGCAAAGAGTTTGGCAAGAATGAAAGGTAGTTGTCCAAAACTCGTTCTTTTCCAATAGAATAACCATGGAAAAGGCAGGAGAGTGGTAAAGTACTGTTTTCTCTGAGTCTGAAGGCTGCCCACACTGTGCCTGTGTGCTGCAGCTTGCATCTTCGCCTTTGGGAAGCTGCCGCTCGCCGATTCTCCCGCAGGCGAAGAAGCGGCTTCTTCGCACACAGAGCATTGTGGCGAGCGCAGGGAGCTCCTGAGAGCGGTTTGTGCCGAAAGAAGCCCGGGACCGGCACTTAGCTTCGGAGAGCTGCGTATCTGCGTCTTCTGCGTGTCTTGCCGCTCTACACTCAGCAAAAAGCTTTTCCACCATATCTTGCGAGGAGAAACTCTGCCAGGAAAGAAAACATCCAAAATCTTGTTCTAAAGCTTGCACGGGGGTCTGCAAAGAGTTTGGCAAGAATGAAAGGTAGTTGTCCAAAACTCGTTCTTTTCCAATAGAATAACCATGGAAAAGGCAGGAGAGTGGTAAAGTACTGTTTTCTCTGAGTCTGAAGGCTGCCCACACTGTGCCTGTGTGCTGCAGCTTGCATCTTCGCCTTTGGGAAGCTGCCGCTCGCCGATTCTCCCGGAGGCGAAGAAGCGGCTTCTTCGCACACAGAGCATTGTGGCGAGCGCAGGGAGCTCCTGAGAGCGGTTTGTGCCGAAAGAAGCCCGGGACCGGCACTTAGCTTCGGAGAGCTGCGTATCTGCGTCTTCTGCGTGTCTTGCCGCTCTACACTCAGCAAAAAGCTTTTCCAGCATATCTTGCAAGGAGAAACTCTGCCAGGAAAGAAAACATGCAAAATCTTGTTCTAAAGCTTGCACGGGGGTCTGCAAAGAGTTTGGCAAGAATGAAAGGTAGTTGTCCAAAACTCGTTCTTTTCCAATAGAATAACCATGGAAAAGGCAGGAGAGTGGTAAAGTACTGTTTTCTCTGAGTCTGAATGCTGCCCACACTGTGCCTGTGTGCTGCAGCTTGCATCTTCGCCTTTGGGAAGCTGCCGCTCGCCGATTCTCCCGGAGGCGAAGAAGCGGCTTCTTCGCACACAGAGCATTGTGGCGAGCGCAGGGAGCTCCTGAGAGCGGTTTGTGCCGAAAGAAGCCCGGGACCGGCACTTAGCTTCGGAGAGCTGTGTATCTGCGTCTTCTGCGTGTCTTGCCGCTCTACACTCAGCAAAAAGCTTTTCCAGCATATCTTGCAAGGAGAAACTCTGCCAGGAAAGAAAACATGCAAAATCTTGTTCTAAAGCTTGCACGGGGGTCTGCAAAGAGTTTGGCAAGAATGAAAGGTAGTTGTCCAAAACTCGTTCTTTTCCAATAGAATAACCATGGAAAAGGCAGGAGAGTGGTAAAGTACTGTTTTCTCTGAGTCTGAATGCTGCCCACACTGTGCCTGTGTGCTGCAGCTTGCATCTTCGCCTTTGGGAAGCTGCCGCTCGCCGATTCTCCCGCAGGCGAAGAAGCGGCTTCTTCGCACACAGAGCATTGTGGCGAGCGCAGGGAGCTCCTGAGAGCGGTTTGTGCCGAAAGAAGCCCGGGACCGGCACTTAGCTTCGGAGAGCTGCGTATCTGCGTCTTCTGCGTGTCTTGCCGCTCTACACTCAGCAAAAAGCTTTTCCAGCATATCTTGCAAGGAGAAACTCTGCCAGGAAAGAAAACATCCAAAATCTTGTTCTAAAGCTTGCACGGGGGTCTGCAAAGAGTTTGGCAAGAATGAAAGGTAGTTGTCCAAAACTCGTTCTTTTCCAATAGAATAACCATGGAAAAGGCAGGAGAGTGGTAAAGTACTGTTTTCTCTAAGTCTGAAGGCTGCCTACACTGTGCCTGCGTGCTGCAGCTTGCATCTTCGCCTTTGGGAAGCTGCCGCTCGCCGATTCTCCCGGAGGCGAAGAAGCGGCTTCTTCGCACACAGAGCATTGTGGCGAGCGCAGGGAGCTCCTGAGAGCGGTTTGTGCTGAAAGAAGCCCGGGACCGGCACTTAGCTTCGGAGAGCTGCGTATCTGCGTCTTCTGCGTGTCTTGCCGCTCTACACTCAGCAAAAAGCTTTTCCAGCATATCTTGCAAGGAGAAACTCTGCCAGGAAAGAAAACATCCAAAATCTTGTTCTAAAGCTTGCACGGGGGTCTGCAAAGAGTTTGGCAAGAATGAAAGGTAGTTGTCCAAAACTCGTTCTTTTCCAATAGAATAACCATGGAAAAGGCAGGAGAGTGGTAAAGTACTGTTTTCTCTGAGTCTGAATGCTGCCCACACTGTGCCTGTGTGCTGCAGCTTGCACCTTCGCCTTTGGGAAGCTGCCGCTCGCCGATTCTCCCGCAGGCGAAGAAGCGGCTTCTTCGCACACAGAGCATTGTGGCGAGCGCAGGGAGCTCCTGAGAGCGGTTTGTGCCGAAAGAAGCCCGGGACCGGCACTTAGCTTCGGAGAGCTGCGTATCTGCGTCTTCTGCGTGTCTTGCCGCTCTACACTCAGCAAAAAGCTTTTCCACCATATCTTGCAAGGAGAAACTCTGCCAGGAAAGAAAACATCCAAAATCTTGTTCTAAAGCTTGCACGGGGGTCTGCAAAGAGTTTGGCAAGAATGAAAGGTAGTTGTCCAAAACTCGTTCTTTTCCAATAGAATAACCATGGAAAAGGCAGGAGAGTGGTAAAGTACTGTTTTCTCTGAGTCTGAATGCTGCCCACACTGTGCCTGTGTGCTGCAGCTTGCATCTTCGCCTTTGGGAAGCTGCCGCTCGCCGATTCTCCCGGAGGCGAAGAAGCGGCTTCTTCGCACACAGAGCATTGTGGCGAGCGCGGGGAGCTCCTGAGAGCGGTTTGTGCCGAAAGAAGCCCGGGACCGGCACTTAGCTTCGGAGAGCTGCGTATCTGCGTCTTCTGCGTGTCTTGCCGCTCTACACTCAGCAAAAAGCTTTTCCACCATATCTTGCAAGGAGAAACTCTGCCAGGAAAGAAAACATCCAAAATCTTGTTCTAAAGCTTGCACGGGGGTCTGCAAAGAGTTTGGCAAGAATGAAAGGTAGTTGTCCAAAACTCGTTCTTTTCCAATAGAATAACCATGGAAAAGGCAGGAGAGTGGTAAAGTACTGTTTTCTCTGAGTCTGAAGGCTGCCCACACTGTGCCTGTGTGCTGCAGCTTGCATCTTCGCCTTTGGGAAGCTGCCGCTCGCCGATTCTCCCGGAGGCGAAGAAGCGGCTTCTTCGCACACAGAGCATTGTGGCGAGCGCAGGGAGCTCCTGAGAGCGGTTTGTGCCGAAAGAAGCCCGGGACCGGCACTTAGCTTCGGAGAGCTGCGTATCTGCGTCTTCTGCGTGTCTCGCCGCTCTACACTCAGCAAAAAGCTTTTCCACCATATCTTGCAAGGAGAAACTCTGCCAGGAAAGAAAACATCCAAAATCTTGTTCTAAAGCTTGCACGGGGGTCTGCAAAGAGTTTGGCAAGAATGAAAGGTAGTTGTCCAAAACTCGTTCTTTTCCAATAGAATAACCATGGAAAAGGCAGGAGAGTGGTAAAGTACTGTTTTCTCTGAGTCTGAATGCTGCCCACACTGTGCCTGTGTGCTGCAGCTTGCATCTTCGCCTTTGGGAAGCTGCCGCTCGCCGATTCTCCCGGAGGCGAAGAAGCAGCTTCTTCGCACACAGAGCATTGTGGCGAGCGCAGGGAGCTCCTGAGAGCGGTTTGTGCCGAAAGAAGCCCGGGACCGGCACTTAGCTTCGGAGAGCTGCGTATCTGCGTCTTCTGCGTGTCTTGCCGCTCTACACTCAGCAAAAAGCTTTTCCACCATATCTTGCAAGGAGAAACTCTGCCAGGAAAGAAAACATCCAAAATCTTGTTCTAAAGCTTGCACGGGGGTCTGCAAAGAGTTTGGCAAGAATGAAAGGTAGTTGTCCAAAACTCGTTCTTTTCCAATAGAATAACCATGGAAAAGGCAGGAGAGTGGTAAAGTACTGTTTTCTCTGAGTCTGAATGCTGCCCACACTGTGCCTGTGTGCTGCAGCTTGCATCTTCGCCTTTGGGAAGCTGCCGCTCGCCGATTCTCCCGCAGGCGAAGAAGCGGCTTCTTCGCACACAGAGCATTGTGGCGAGCGCAGGGAGCTCCTGAGAGCGGTTTGTGCCGAAAGAAGCCCGGGACCGGCACTTAGCTTCGGAGAGCTGCGTATCTGCGTCTTCTGCGTGTCTTGCCGCTCTACACTCAGCAAAAAGCTTTTCCAGCATATCTTGCAAGGAGAAACTCTGCCAGGAAAGAAAACATCCAAAATCTTGTTCTAAAGCTTGCACGGGGGTCTGCAAAGAGTTTGGCAAGAATGAAAGGTAGTTGTCCAAAACTCGTTCTTTTCCAATAGAATAACCATGGAAAAGGCAGGAGAGTGGTAAAGTACTGTTTTCTCTGAGTCTGAAGGCTGCCCACACTGTGCCTGTGTGCTGCAGCTTGCACCTTCGCCTTTGGGAAGCTGCCGCTCGCCGATTCTCCCGGAGGCGAAGAAGCGGCTTCTTCGCACACAGAGCATTGTGGCGAGCGCAGGGAGCTCCTGAGAGCGGTTTGTGCCGAAAGAAGCCCGGGACCGGCACTTAGCTTCGGAGAGCTGCGTATCTGCGTCTTCTGCGTGTCTTGCCGCTCTACACTCAGCAAAAAGCTTTTCCACCATATCTTGCGAGGAGAAACTCTGCCAGGAAAGAAAACATGCAAAATCTTGTTCTAAAGCTTGCACGGGGGTCTGCAAAGAGTTTGGCAAGAATGAAAGGTAGTTGTCCAAAACTCGTTCTTTTCCAATAGAATAACCATGGAAAAGGCAGGAGAGTGGTAAAGTACTGTTTTCTCTGAGTCTGAAGGCTGCCCACACTGTGCCTGTGTGCTGCAGCTTGCATCTTCGCCTTTGGGAAGCTGCCGCTCGCCGATTCTCCCGGAGGCGAAGAAGCGGCTTCTTTGCACACAGAGCATTGTGGCGAGCGCAGGGAGCTCCTGAGAGCGGTTTGTGCCGAAAGAAGCCCGGGACCGGCACTTAGCTTCGGAGAGCTGCGTATCTGCGTCTTCTGCGTGTCTTGCCGCTCTACACTCAGCAAAAAGCTTTTCCAGCATATCTTGCAAGGAGAAACTCTGCCAGGAAAGAAAACATGCAAAATCTTGTTCTAAAGCTTGCACGGGGGTCTGCAAAGAGTTTGGCAAGAATGAAAGGTAGTTGTCCAAAACTCGTTCTTTTCCAATAGAATAACCATGGAAAAGGCAGGAGAGTGGTAAAGTACTGTTTTCTCTGAGTCTGAATGCTGCCCACACTGTGCCTGTGTGCTGCAGCTTGCATCTTCGCCTTTGGGAAGCTGCCGCTCGCCGATTCTCCCGCAGGCGAAGAAGCGGCTTCTTCGCACACAGAGCATTGTGGCGAGCGCAGGGAGCTCCTGAGAGCGGTTTGTGCCGAAAGAAGCCCGGGACCGGCACTTAGCTTCGGAGAGCTGCGTATCTGCGTCTTCTGCGTGTCTTGCCGCTCTACACTCAGCAAAAAGCTTTTCCAGCATATCTTGCAAGGAGAAACTCTGCCAGGAAAGAAAACATCCAAAATCTTGTTCTAAAGCTTGCACGGGGGTCTGCAAAGAGTTTGGCAAGAATGAAAGGTAGTTGTCCAAAACTCGTTCTTTTCCAATAGAATAACCATGGAAAAGGCAGGAGAGTGGTAAAGTACTGTTTTCTCTAAGTCTGAAGGCTGCCCACACTGTGCCTGCGTGCTGCAGCTTGCATCTTCGCCTTTGGGAAGCTGCCGCTCGCCGATTCTCCCGGAGGCGAAGAAGCGGCTTCTTCGCACACAGAGCATTGTGGCGAGCGCAGGGAGCTCCTGAGAGCGGTTTGTGCTGAAAGAAGCCCGGGACCGGCACTTAGCTTCGGAGAGCTGCGTATCTGCGTCTTCTGCGTGTCTTGCCGCTCTACACTCAGCAAAAAGCTTTTCCAGCATATCTTGCAAGGAGAAACTCTGCCAGGAAAGAAAACATCCAAAATCTTGTTCTAAAGCTTGCACGGGGGTCTGCAAAGAGTTTGGCAAGAATGAAAGGTAGTTGTCCAAAACTCGTTCTTTTCCAATAGAATAACCATGGAAAAGGCAGGAGAGTGGTAAAGTACTGTTTTCTCTGAGTCTGAATGCTGCCCACACTGTGCCTGTGTGCTGCAGCTTGCACCTTCAACCTTTGGGAAGCTGCCGCTCGCCGATTCTCCCGGAGGCGAAGAAGCGGCTTCTTCGCACACAGAGCATTGTGGCGAGCGCAGGGAGCTCCTGAGAGCGGTTTGTGCCGAAAGAAGCCCGGGACCGGCACTTAGCTTCGGAGAGCTGCGTATCTGCGTCTTCTGCGTGTCTTGCCGCTCTACACTCAGCAAAAAGCTTTTCCACCATATCTTGCAAGGAGAAACTCTGCCAGGAAAGAAAACATCCAAAATCTTGTTCTAAAGCTTGCACGGGGGTCTGCAAAGAGTTTGGCAAGAATGAAAGGTAGTTGTCCAAAACTCGTTCTTTTCCAATAGAATAACCATGGAAAAGGCAGGAGAGTGGTAAAGTACTGTTTTCTCTGAGTCTGAATGCTGCCCACACTGTGCCTGTGTGCTGCAGCTTGCATCTTCGCCTTTGGGAAGCTGCCGCTCGCCGATTCTCCCGGAGGCGAAGAAGCGGCTTCTTCGCACACAGAGCATTGTGGCGAGCGCAGGGAGCTCCTGAGAGCGGTTTGTGCCGAAAGAAGCCCGGGACCGGCACTTAGCTTCGGAGAGCTGCGTATCTGCGTCTTCTGCGTGTCTTGCCGCTCTACACTCAGCCAAAAGCTTTTCCACCATATCTTGCAAGGAGAAACTCTGCCAGGAAAGAAAACATGCAAAATCTTGTTCTAAAGCTTGCACGGGGGTCTGCAAAGAGTTTGGCAAGAATGAAAGGTAGTTGTCCAAAACTCGTTCTTTTCCAATAGAATAACCATGGAAAAGGCAGGAGAGTGGTAAAGTACTGTTTTCTCTGAGTCTGAATGCTGCCCACACTGTGCCTGTGTGCTGCAGCTTGCATCTTCGCCTTTGGGAAGCTGCCGCTCGCCGATTCTCCCGGAGGCGAAGAAGCGGCTTCTTCGCACACAGAGCATTGTGGCGAGCGCAGGGAGCTCCTGAGAGCGGTTTGTGCCGAAAGAAGCCCGGGACCGGCACTTAGCTTCGGAGAGCTGCGTATCTGCGTCTTCTGCGTGTCTTGCCGCTCTACACTCAGCAAAAAGCTTTTCCACCATATCTTGCAAGGAGAAACTCTGCCAGGAAAGAAAACATCCAAAATCTTGTTCTAAAGCTTGCACGGGGGTCTGCAAAGAGTTTGGCAAGAATGAAAGGTAGTTGTCCAAAACTCGTTCTTTTCCAATAGAAGAACCATGGAAAAGGCAGGAGAGTGGTAAAGTACTGTTTTCTCTGAGTCTGAATGCTGCCCACACTGTGCCTGTGTGCTGCAGCTTGCATCTTCGCCTTTGGGAAGCTGCCGCTCGCCGATTCTCCCGGAGGCGAAGAAGCGGCTTCTTCGCACACAGAGCATTGTGGCGAGCGCAGGGAGCTCCTGAGAGCGGTTTGTGCCGAAAGAAGCCCGGGACCGGCACTTAGCTTCGGAGAGCTGCGTATCTGCGTCTTCTGCGTGTCTTGCCGCTCTACACTCAGCAAAAAGCTTTTCCACCATATCTTGCAAGGAGAAACTCTGCCAGGAAAGAAAACATCCAAAATCTTGTTCTAAAGCTTGCACGGGGGTCTGCAAAGAGTTTGGCAAGAATGAAAGGTAGTTGTCCAAAACTCGTTCTTTTCCAATAGAATAACCATGGAAAAGGCAGGAGAGTGGTAAAGTACTGTTTTCTCTGAGTCTGAATGCTGCCCACACTGTGCCTGTGTGCTGCAGCTTGCATCTTCGCCTTTGGGAAGCTGCCGCTCGCCGATTCTCCCGCAGGCGAAGAAGCGGCTTCTTCGCACACAGAGCATTGTGGCGAGCGCAGGGAGCTCCTGAGAGCGGTTTGTGCCGAAAGAAGCCCGGGACCGGCACTTAGCTTCGGAGAGCTGCGTATCTGCGTCTTCTGCGTGTCTTGCCGCTCTACACTCAGCAAAAAGCTTTTCCAGCATATCTTGCAAGGAGAAACTCTGCCAGGAAAGAAAACATCCAAAATCTTGTTCTAAAGCTTGCACGGGGGTCTGCAAAGAGTTTGGCAAGAATGAAAGGTAGTTGTCCAAAACTCGTTCTTTTCCAATAGAATAACCATGGAAAAGGCAGGAGAGTGGTAAAGTACTGTTTTCTCTGAGTCTGAAGGCTGCCCACACTGTGCCTGTGTGCTGCAGCTTGCATCTTCGCCTTTGGGAAGCTGCCGCTCGCCGATTCTCCCGGAGGCGAAGAAGCGGCTTCTTCGCACACAGAGCATTGTGGCGAGCGCAGGGAGCTCCTGAGAGCGGTTTGTGCCGAAAGAAGCCCGGGACCGGCACTTAGCTTCGGAGAGCTGCGTATCTGCGTCTTCTGCGTGTCTTGCCGCTCTACACTCAGCAAAAAGCTTTTCCACCATATCTTGCAAGGAGAAACTCTGCCAGGAAAGAAAACATCCAAAATCTTGTTCTAAAGCTTGCACGGGGGTCTGCAAAGAGTTTGGCAAGAATGAAAGGTAGTTGTCCAAAACTCGTTCTTTTCCAATAGAATAACCATGGAAAAGGCAGGAGAGTGGTAAAGTACTGTTTTCTCTGAGTCTGAATGCTGCCCACACTGTGCCTGTGTGCTGCAGCTTGCATCTTCGCCTTTGGGAAGCTGCCGCTCACCGATTCTCCCGGAGGCGAAGAAGCGGCTTCTTCGCACACAGAGCATTGTGGCGAGCGCAGGGAGCTCCTGAGAGCGGTTTGTGCCGAAAGAAGCCCGGGACCGGCACTTAGCTTCGGAGAGCTGCGTATCTGCGTCTTCTGCGTGTCTTGCCGCTCTACACTCAGCAAAAAGCTTTTCCAGCATATCTTGCAAGGAGAAACTCTGCCAGGAAAGAAAACATGCAAAATCTTGTTCTAAAGCTTGCACGGGGGTCTGCAAAGAGTTTGGCAAGAATGAAAGGTAGTTGTCCAAAACTCGTTCTTTTCCAATAGAATAACCATGGAAAAGGCAGGAGAGTGGTAAAGTACTGTTTTCTCTGAGTCTGAATGCTGCCCACACTGTGCCTGTGTGCTGCAGCTTGCATCTTCGCCTTTGGGAAGCTGCCGCTCGCCGATTCTCCCGGAGGCGAAGAAGCGGCTTCTTCGCACACAGAGCATTGTGGCGAGCGCAGGGAGCTCCTGAGAGCGGTTTGTGCCGAAAGAAGCCCGGGACCGGCACTTAGCTTCGGAGAGCTGCGTATCTGCGTCTTCTGCGTGTCTTGCCGCTCTACACTCAGCCAAAAGCTTTTCCACCATATCTTGCAAGGAGAAACTCTGCCAGGAAAGAAAACATCCAAAATCTTGTTCTAAAGCTTGCACGGGGGTCTGCAAAGAGTTTGGCAAGAATGAAAGGTAGTTGTCCAAAACTCGTTCTTTTCCAATAGAATAACCATGGAAAAGGCAGGAGAGTGGTAAAGTACTGTTTTCTCTGAGTCTGAATGCTGCCCACACTGTGCCTGTGTGCTGCAGCTTGCATCTTCGCCTTTGGGAAGCTGCCGCTCGCCGATTCTCCCGCAGGCGAAGAAGCGGCTTCTTCGCACACAGAGCATTGTGGCGAGCGCAGGGAGCTCCTGAGAGCGGTTTGTGCCGAAAGAAGCCCGGGACCGGCACTTAGCTTCGGAGAGCTGCGTATCTGCGTCTTCTGCGTGTCTTGCCGCTCTACACTCAGCAAAAAGCTTTTCCACCATATCTTGCAAGGAGAAACTCTGCCAGGAAAGAAAACATCCAAAATCTTGTTCTAAAGCTTGCACGGGGGTCTGCAAAGAGTTTGGCAAGAATGAAAGGTAGTTGTCCAAAACTCGTTCTTTTCCAATAGAATAACCATGGAAAAGGCAGGAGAGTGGTAAAGTACTGTTTTCTCTGAGTCTGAAGGCTGCCCACACTGTGCCTGTGTGCTGCAGCTTGCATCTTCGCCTTTGGGAAGCTGCCGCTCGCCGATTCTCCCGGAGGCGAAGAAGCGGCTTCTTCGCACACAGAGCATTGTAGCGAGCGCAGGGAGCTCCTGAGAGCGGTTTGTGCCGAAAGAAGCCCGGGACCGGCACTTAGCTTCGGAGAGCTGCGTATCTGCGTCTTCTGCGTGTCTTGCCGCTCTACACTCAGCAAAAAGCTTTTCCAGCATATCTTGCAAGGAGAAACTCTGCCAGGAAAGAAAACATCCAAAATCTTGTTCTAAAGCTTGCACGGGGGTCTGCAAAGAGTTTGGCAAGAATGAAAGGTAGTTGTCCAAAACTCGTTCTTTTCCAATAGAATAACCATGGAAAAGGCAGGAGAGTGGTAAAGTACTGTTTTCTCTGAGTCTGAAGGCTGCCCACACTGTGCCTGTGTGCTGCAGCTTGCATCTTCGCCTTTGGGAAGCTGCCGCTCGCCGATTCTCCCGCAGGCGAAGAAGCGGCTTCTTCGCACACAGAGCATTGTGGCGAGCGCAGGGAGCTCCTGAGAGCGGTTTGTGCCGAAAGAAGCCCGGGACCGGCACTTAGCTTCGGAGAGCTGCGTATCTGCGTCTTCTGCGTGTCTTGCCGCTCTACACTCAGCAAAAAGCTTTTCCACCATATCTTGCGAGGAGAAACTCTGCCAGGAAAGAAAACATCCAAAATCTTGTTCTAAAGCTTGCACGGGGGTCTGCAAAGAGTTTGGCAAGAATGAAAGGTAGTTGTCCAAAACTCGTTCTTTTCCAATAGAATAACCATGGAAAAGGCAGGAGAGTGGTAAAGTACTGTTTTCTCTGAGTCTGAAGGCTGCCCACACTGTGCCTGTGTGCTGCAGCTTGCATCTTCGCCTTTGGGAAGCTGCCGCTCGCCGATTCTCCCGGAGGCGAAGAAGCGGCTTCTTCGCACACAGAGCATTGTGGCGAGCGCAGGGAGCTCCTGAGAGCGGTTTGTGCCGAAAGAAGCCCGGGACCGGCACTTAGCTTCGGAGAGCTGCGTATCTGCGTCTTCTGCGTGTCTTGCCGCTCTACACTCAGCAAAAAGCTTTTCCAGCATATCTTGCAAGGAGAAACTCTGCCAGGAAAGAAAACATCCAAAATCTTGTTCTAAAGCTTGCACGGGGGTCTGCAAAGAGTTTGGCAAGAATGAAAGGTAGTTGTCCAAAACTCGTTCTTTTCCAATAGAATAACCATGGAAAAGGCAGGAGAGTGGTAAAGTACTGTTTTCTCTGAGTCTGAATGCTGCCCACACTGTGCCTGTGTGCTGCAGCTTGCATCTTCGCCTTTGGGAAGCTGCCGCTCGCCGATTCTCCCGGAGGCGAAGAAGCGGCTTCTTCGCACACAGAGCATTGTGGCGAGCGCAGGGAGCTCCTGAGAGCGGTTTGTGCCGAAAGAAGCCCGGGACCGGCACTTAGCTTCGGAGAGCTGCGTATCTGCGTCTTCTGCGTGTCTTGCCGCTCTACACTCAGCAAAAAGCTTTTCCAGCATATCTTGCAAGGAGAAACTCTGCCAGGAAAGAAAACATGCAAAATCTTGTTCTAAAGCTTGCACGGGGGTCTGCAAAGAGTTTGGCAAGAATGAAAGGTAGTTGTCCAAAACTCGTTCTTTTCCAATAGAATAACCATGGAAAAGGCAGGAGAGTGGTAAAGTACTGTTTTCTCTGAGTCTGAATGCTGCCCACACTGTGCCTGTGTGCTGCAGCTTGCATCTTCGCCTTTGGGAAGCTGCCGCTCGCCGATTCTCCCGCAGGCGAAGAAGCGGCTTCTTCGCACACAGAGCATTGTGGCGAGCGCAGGGAGCTCCTGAGAGCGGTTTGTGCCGAAAGAAGCCCGGGACCGGCACTTAGCTTCGGAGAGCTGCGTATCTGCGTCTTCTGCGTGTCTTGCCGCTCTACACTCAGCAAAAAGCTTTTCCAGCATATCTTGCAAGGAGAAACTCTGCCAGGAAAGAAAACATCCAAAATCTTGTTCTAAAGCTTGCACGGGGGTCTGCAAAGAGTTTGGCAAGAATGAAAGGTAGTTGTCCAAAACTCGTTCTTTTCCAATAGAATAACCATGGAAAAGGCAGGAGAGTGGTAAAGTACTGTTTTCTCTAAGTCTGAAGGCTGCCTACACTGTGCCTGAGTGCTGCAGCTTGCATCTTCGCCTTTGGGAAGCTGCCGCTCGCCGATTCTCCCGGAGGCGAAGAAGCGGCTTCTTCGCACACAGAGCATTGTGGCGAGCGCAGGGAGCTCCTGAGAGCGGTTTGTGCTGAAAGAAGCCCGGGACCGGCACTTAGCTTCGGAGAGCTGCGTATCTGCGTCTTCTGCGTGTCTTGCCGCTCTACACTCAGCAAAAAGCTTTTCCAGCATATCTTGCAAGGAGAAACTCTGCCAGGAAAGAAAACATCCAAAATCTTGTTCTAAAGCTTGCACGGGGGTCTGCAAAGAGTTTGGCAAGAATGAAAGGTAGTTGTCCAAAACTCGTTCTTTTCCAATAGAATAACCATGGAAAAGGCAGGAGAGTGGTAAAGTACTGTTTTCTCTGAGTCTGAATGCTGCCCACACTGTGCCTGTGTGCTGCAGCTTGCACCTTCGCCTTTGGGAAGCTGCCGCTCGCCGATTCTCCCGGAGGCGAAGAAGCGGCTTCTTCGCACACAGAGCATTGTGGCGAGCGCAGGGAGCTCCTGAGAGCGGTTTGTGCCGAAAGAAGCCCGGGACCGGCACTTAGCTTCGGAGAGCTGCGTATCTGCGTCTTCTGCGTGTCTTGCCGCTCTACACTCAGCAAAAAGCTTTTCCACCATATCTTGCAAGGAGAAACTCTGCCAGGAAAGAAAACATCCAAAATCTTGTTCTAAAGCTTGCACGGGGGTCTGCAAAGAGTTTGGCAAGAATGAAAGGTAGTTGTCCAAAACTCGTTCTTTTCCAATAGAATAACCATGGAAAAGGCAGGAGAGTGGTAAAGTACTGTTTTCTCTGAGTCTGAATGCTGCCCACACTGTGCCTGTGTGCTGCAGCTTGCATCTTCGCCTTTGGGAAGCTGCCGCTCGCCGATTCTCCCGGAGGCGAAGAAGCGGCTTCTTCGCACACAGAGCATTGTGGCGAGCGCGGGGAGCTCCTGAGAGCGGTTTGTGCCGAAAGAAGCCCGGGACCGGCACTTAGCTTCGGAGAGCTGCGTATCTGCGTCTTCTGCGTGTCTTGCCGCTCTACACTCAGCAAAAAGCTTTTCCACCATATCTTGCAAGGAGAAACTCTGCCAGGAAAGAAAACATCCAAAATCTTGTTCTTAAGCTTGCACGGGGGTCTGCAAAGAGTTTGGCAAGAATGAAAGGTAGTTGTCCAAAACTCGTTCTTTTCCAATAGAATAACCATGGAAAAGGCAGGAGAGTGGTAAAGTACTGTTTTCTCTAAGTCTGAAGGCTGCCCACACTGTGCCTGTGTGCTGCAGCTTGCATCTTCGCCTTTGGGAAGCTGCCGCTCGCCGATTCTCCCGGAGGCGAAGAAGCGGCTTCTTCGCACACAGAGCATTGTGGCGAGCGCAGGGAGCTCCTGAGAGCGGTTTGTGCCGAAAGAAGCCCGGGACCGGCACTTAGCTTCGGAGAGCTGCGTATCTGCGTCTTCTGCGTGTCTTGCCGCTCTACACTCAGCAAAAAGCTTTTCCACCATATCTTGCAAGGAGAAACTCTGCCAGGAAAGAAAACATCCAAAATCTTGTTCTAAAGCTTGCACGGGGGTCTGCAAAGAGTTTGGCAAGAATGAAAGGTAGTTGTCCAAAACTCGTTCTTTTCCAATAGAATAACCATGGAAAAGGCAGGAGAGTGGTAAAGTACTGTTTTCTCTAAGTCTGAAGGCTGCCCACACTGTGCCTGTGTGCTGCAGCTTGCATCTTCGCCTTTGGGAAGCTGCCGCTCGCCGATTCTCCCGGAGGCGAAGAAGCGGCTTCTTCGCTCACAGAGCATTGTGGCGAGCGCAGGGAGCTCCTGAGAGCGGTTTGTGCCGAAAGAAGCCCGGGACCGGCACTTAGCTTCGGAGAGCTGCGTATCTGCGTCTTCTGCGTGTCTTGCCGCTCTACACTCAGCAAAAAGCTTTTCCACCATATCTTGCAAGGAGAAACTCTGCCAGGAAAGAAAACATCCAAAATCTTGTTCTAAAGCTTGCACGGGGGTCTGCAAAGAGTTTGGCAAGAATGAAAGGTAGTTGTCCAAAACTCGTTCTTTTCCAATAGAATAACCATGGAAAAGGCAGGAGAGTGGTAAAGTACTGTTTTCTCTAAGTCTGAAGGCTGCCCACACTGTGCCTGTGTGCTGCAGCTTGCATCTTCGCCTTTGGGAAGCTGCCGCTCGCCGATTCTCCCGCAGGCGAAGAAGCGGCTTCTTCGCACACAGAGCATTGTGGCGAGCGCAGGGAGCTCCTGAGAGCGGTTTGTGCCGAAAGAAGCCCGGGACCGGCACTTAGCTTCGGAGAGCTGCGTATCTGCGTCTTCTGCGTGTCTTGCCGCTCTACACTCAGCCAAAAGCTTTTCCACCATATCTTGCAAGGAGAAACTCTGCCAGGAAAGAAAACATCCAAAATCTTGTTCTAAAGCTTGCACGGAGGTCTGCAAAGAGTTTGGCAAGAATGAAAGGTAGTTGTCCAAATCTCGTTCTTTTCCAATAGAATAACCATGGAAAAGGCAGGAGAGTGGTAAAGTACTGTTTTCTCTAAGTCTGAAGGCTGCCCACACTGTGCCTGTGTGCTGCAGCTTGCATCTTCGCCTTTGGGAAGCTGCCGCTCGCCGATTCTCCCGGAGGCGAAGAAGCGGCTTCTTCGCACACAGAGCATTGTGGCGAGCGCAGGGAGCTCCTGAGAGCGGTTTGTGCCGAAAGAAGCCCGGGACCGGCACTTAGCTTCGCAGAGCTGCGTATCTGCGTCTTCTGCGTGTCTTGCCGCTCTACACTCAGCCAAAAGCTTTTCCACCATATCTTGCAAGGAGAAACTCTGCCAGGAAAGAAAACATCCAAAATCTTGTTCTAAAGCTTGCACGGGGGTCTGCAAAGAGTTTGGCAAGAATGAAAGGTAGTTGTCCAAAACTCGTTCTTTTCCAATAGAATAACCATGGAAAAGGCAGGAGAGTGGTAAAGTACTGTTTTCTCTAAGTCTGAAGGCTGCCCACACTGTGCCTGTGTGCTGCAGCTTGCATCTTCGCCTTTGGGAAGCTGCCGCTCGCCGATTCTCCCGCAGGCGAAGAAGCGGCTTCTTCGCACACAGAGCATTGTGGTGAGCGCAGGGAGCTCCTGAGAGCGGTTTGTGCCGAAAGAAGCCCGGGACCGGCACTTAGCTTCGGAGAGCTGCGTATCTGCGTCTTCTGCGTGTCTTGCCGCTCTACACTCAGCAAAAAGCTTTTCCACCATATCTTGCAAGGAGAAACTCTGCCAGGAAAGAAAACATCCAAAATCTTGTTCTAAAGCTTGCACGGGGGTCTGCAAAGAGTTTGGCAAGAATGAAAGGTAGTTGTCCAAAACTCGTTCTTTTCCAATAGAATAACCATGGAAAAGGCAGGAGAGTGGTAAAGTACTGTTTTCTCTAAGTCTGAAGGCTGCCCACACTGTGCCTGTGTGCTGCAGCTTGCATCTTCGCCTTTGGGAAGCTGCCGCTCGCCGATTCTCCCGGAGGCGAAGAAGCGGCTTCTTCGCACACAGAGCGTTGTGGCGAGCGCAGGGAGCTCCTGAGAGCGGTTTGTGCCGAAAGAAGCCCGGGACCGGCACTTAGCTTTGGAGAGCTGCGTATCTGCGTCTTCTGCGTGTCTTGCCGCTCTACACTCAGCAAAAAGCTTTTCCACCATATCTTGCAAGGAGAAACTCTGCCAGGAAAGAAAACATCCAAAATCTTGTTCTAAAGCTTGCGCGCAGGTCTGCAAAGAGTGTGGCAAGAATGAAAGGTAGTTGTCCAAAACTCGTTCTTTTCCAATAGAATAACCATGGAAAAGGCAGGAGAGTGGTAAAGTACTGTTTTCTCTAAGTCTGAAGGCTGCCCACACTGTGCCTGTGTGCTGCAGCTTGCATCTTCGCCTTTGGGAAGCTGCCGCTCGCCGATTCTCCCGCAGGCGAAGAAGCGGCTTCTTCGCACACAGAGCATTGTGGCGAGCGCAGGGAGCTCCTGAGAGCGGTTTGTGCCGAAAGAAGCCCGGGACCGGCACTTAGCTTCGGAGAGCTGCGTATCTGCGTCTTCTGCGTGTCTTGCCGCTCTACACTCAGCAAAAAGCTTTTCCACCATATCTTGCAAGGAGAAACTCTGCCAGGAAAGAAAACATCCAAAATCTTGTTCTAAAGCTTGCACGCAGGTCTGCAAAGAGTTTGGCAAGAATGAAAGGTAGTTGTCCAAAACTCGTTCTTTTCCAATAGAATAACCATGGAAAAGGCAGGAGAGTGGTAAAGTACTGTTTTCTCTAAGTCTGAAGGCTGCCCACACTGTGCCTGTGTGCTGCAGCTTGCATCTTCGCCTTTGGGAAGCTGCCGCTCGCCGATTCTCCCGGAGGCGAAGAAGCGGCTTCTTCGCACACAGAGCATTGTGGCGAGCGCAGGGAGCTCCTGAGAGCGGTTTGTGCCGAAAGAAGCCCGAGACCGGCACTTAGCTTCGGAGAGCTGCGTATCTGCGTCTTCTGCGTGTCTTGCCGCTCTACACTCAGCAAAAAGCTTTTCCACCATATCTTGCAAGGAGAAACTCTGCCAGGAAAGAAAACATCCAAAATCTTGTTCTAAAGCTTGCACAGGGGTCTGCAAAGAGTTTGGCAAGAATGAAAGGTAGTTGTCCAAAACTCGTTCTTTTCCAATAGAATAACCATGGAAAAGGCAGGAGAGTGGTCAAGTACTGTTTTCTCTAAGTCTGAAGGCTGCCCACACTGTGCCTGTGTGCTGCAGCTTGCATCTTCGCCTTTGGGAAGCTGCCGCTCGCCGATTCTCCCGCAGGCGAAGAAGCGGCTTCTTCGCACACAGAGCATTGTGGCGAGCGCAGGGAGCTCCTGAGAGCGGTTTGTGCCGAAAGAAGCCCGGGACCGGCACTTAGCTTCGGAGAGCTGCGTATCTGCGTCTTCTGCGTGTCTTGCCGCTCTACACTCAGCAAAAAGCTTTTCCACCATATCTTGCAAGGAGAAACTCTGCCAGGAAAGAAAACATCCAAAATCTTGTTCTAAAGCTTGCACGGGGGTCTGCAAAGAGTTTGGCAAGAATGAAAGGTAGTTGTCCAAAACTCGTTCTTTTCCAATAGAATAACCATGGAAAAGGCAGGAGAGTGGTAAAGTACTGTTTTCTCTAAGTCTGAAGGCTGCCCACACTGTGCCTGTGTGCTGCAGCTTGCATCTTCGCCTTTGGGAAGCTGCCGCTCGCCGATTCTCCCGGAGGCGAAGAAGCGGCTTCTTCGCACACAGAGCATTGTGGCGAGCGCAGGGAGCTCCTGAGAGCGGTTTGTGCCGAAAGAAGCCCGGGACCGGCACTTAGCTTCGGAGAGCTGCGTATCTGCGTCTTCTGCGTGTCTTGCCGCTCTACACTCAGCAAAAAGCTTTTCCACCATATCTTGCAAGGAGAAACTCTGCCAGGAAAGAAAACATCCAAAATCTTGTTCTAAAGCTTGCACGGGGGTCTGCAAAGAGTTTGGCAAGAATGAAAGGTAGTTGTCCAAAACTCGTTCTTTTCCAATAGAATAACCATGGAAAAGGCAGGAGAGTGGTAAAGTACTGTTTTCTCTAAGTCTGAAGGCTGCCCACACTGTGCCTGTGTGCTGCAGCTTGCATCTTCGCCTTTGGGAAGCTGCCGCTCGCCGATTCTCCCGCAGGCGAAGAAGCGGCTTCTTCGCACACAGAGCATTGTGGCGAGCGCAGGGAGCTCCTGAGAGCGGTTTGTGCCGAAAGAAGCCCGGGACCGGCACTTAGCTTCGGAGAGCTGCGTATCTGCGTCTTCTGCGTGTCTTGCCGCTCTACACTCAGCAAAAAGCTTTTCCACCATATCTTGCAAGGAGAAACTCTGCCAGGAAAGAAAACATCCAAAATCTTGTTCTAAAGCTTGCACGGAGGTCTGCAAAGAGTTTGGCAAGAATGAAAGGTAGTTGTCCAAAACTCGTTCTTTTCCAATAGAATAACCATGGAAAAGGCAGGAGAGTGGTAAAGTACTGTTTTCTCTAAGTCTGAAGGCTGCCCACACTGTGCCTGTGTGCTGCAGCTTGCATCTTCGCCTTTGGGAAGCTGCCGCTCGCCGATTCTCCCGGAGGCGAAGAAGCGGCTTCTTCGCACACAGAGCATTGTGGCGAGCGCAGGGAGCTCCTGAGAGCGGTTTGTGCCGAAAGAAGCCCGGGACCGGCACTTAGCTTCGGAGAGCTGCGTATCTGCGTCTTCTGCGTGTCTTGCCGCTCTACACTCAGCAAAAAGCTTTTCCACCATATCTTGCAAGGAGAAACTCTGCCAGGAAAGAAAACATCCAAAATCTTGTTCTAAAGCTTGCACGGGGGTCTGCAAAGAGTTTGGCAAGAATGAAAGGTAGTTGTCCAAAACTCGTTCTTTTCCAATAGAATAACCATGGAAAAGGCAGGAGAGTGGTCAAGTACTGTTTTCTCTAAGTCTGAAGGCTGCCCACACTGTGCCTGTGTGCTGCAGCTTGCATCTTCGCCTTTGGGAAGCTGCCGCTCGCCGATTCTCCCGCAGGCGAAGAAGCGGCTTCTTCGCTCACAGAGCATTGTGGCGAGCGCAGGGAGCTGCTGAGAGCGGTTTGTGCCGAAAGAAGCCCGGGACCGGCACTTAGCTTCGGAGAGCTGCGTATCTGCGTCTTCTGCGTGTCTTGCCGCTCTACACTCAGCCAAAAGCTTTTCCACCATATCTTGCAAGGAGAAACTCTGCCAGGAAAGAAAACATCCAAAATCTTGTTCTTAAGCTTGCACGGGGGTCTGCAAAGAGTTTGGCAAGAATGAAAGGTAGTTGTCCAAAACTCGTTCTTTTCCAATAGAATAACCATGGAAAAGGCAGGAGAGTGGTAAAGTACTGTTTTCTCTAAGTCTGAAGGCTGCCCACACTGTGCCTGTGTGCTGCAGCTTGCATCTTCGCCTTTGGGAAGCTGCCGCTCGCCGATTCTCCCGCAGGCGAAGAAGCGGCTTCTTCGCACACAGAGCATTGTGGCGAGCGCAGGGAGCTCCTGAGAGCGGTTTGTGCCGAAAGAAGCCCGGGACCGGCACTTAGCTTCGGAGAGCTGCGTATCTGCGTCTTCTGCGTGTCTTGCCGCTCTACACTCAGCAAAAAGCTTTTCCACCATATCTTGCAAGGAGAAACTCTGCCAGGAAAGAAAACATCCAAAATCTTGTTCTAAAGCTTGCACGGGGGTCTGCAAAGAGTTTGGCAAGAATGAAAGGTAGTTGTCCAAAACTCGTTCTTTTCCAATAGAATAACCATGGAAAAGGCAGGAGAGTGGTAAAGTACTGTTTTCTCTAAGTCTGAAGGCTGCCCACACTGTGCCTGTGTGCTGCAGCTTGCATCTTCGCCTTTGGGAAGCTGCCGCTCGCCGATTCTCCCGGAGGCGAAGAAGCGGCTTCTTCGCTCACAGAGCATTGTGGCGAGCGCAGGGAGCTCCTGAGAGCGGTTTGTGCCGAAAGAAGCCCGGGACCGGCACTTAGCTTCGGAGAGCTGCGTATCTGCGTCTTCTGCGTGTCTTGCCGCTCTACACTCAGCAAAAAGCTTTTCCACCATATCTTGCAAGGAGAAACTCTGCCAGGAAAGAAAACATCCAAAATCTTGTTCTAAAGCTTGCACGGGGGTCTGCAAAGAGTTTGGCAAGAATGAAAGGTAGTTGTCCAAAACTCGTTCTTTTCCAATAGAATAACCATGGAAAAGGCAGGAGAGTGGTAAAGTACTGTTTTCTCTAAGTCTGAAGGCTGCCCACACTGTGCCTGTGTGCTGCAGCTTGCATCTTCGCCTTTGGGAAGCTGCCGCTCGCCGATTCTCCCGCAGGCGAAGAAGCGGCTTCTTCGCACACAGAGCATTGTGGCGAGCGCAGGGAGCTCCTGAGAGCGGTTTGTGCCGAAAGAAGCCCGGGACCGGCACTTAGCTTCGGAGAGCTGCGTATCTGCGTCTTCTGCGTGTCTTGCCGCTCTACACTCAGCCAAAAGCTTTTCCACCATATCTTGCAAGGAGAAACTCTGCCAGGAAAGAAAACATCCAAAATCTTGTTCTTAAGCTTGCACGGGGGTCTGCAAAGAGTTTGGCAAGAATGAAAGGTAGTTGTCCAAAACTCGTTCTTTTCCAATAGAATAACCATGGAAAAGGCAGGAGAGTGGTAAAGTACTGTTTTCTCTAAGTCTGAAGGCTGCCCACACTGTGCCTGTGTGCTGCAGCTTGCATCTTCGCCTTTGGGAAGCTGCCGCTCGCCGATTCTCCCGCAGGCGAAGAAGCGGCTTCTTCGCACACAGAGCATTGTGGCGAGCGCAGGGAGCTCCTGAGAGCGGTTTGTGCCGAAAGAAGCCCGGGACCGGCACTTAGCTTCGGAGAGCTGCGTATCTGCGTCTTCTGCGTGTCTTGCCGCTCTACACTCAGCAAAAAGCTTTTCCACCATATCTTGCAAGGAGAAACTCTGCCAGGAAAGAAAACATCCAAAATCTTGTTCTAAAGCTTGCACGGGGGTCTGCAAAGAGTTTGGCAAGAATGAAAGGTAGTTGTCCAAAACTCGTACTTTTCCAATAGAATAACCATGGAAAAGGCAGGAGAGTGGTAAAGTACTGTTTTCTCTAAGTCTGAAGGCTGCCCACACTGTGCCTGTGTGCTGCAGCTTGCATCTTCGCCTTTGGGAAGCTGCCGCTCGCCGATTCTCCCGCAGGCGAAGAAGCGGCTTCTTCGCACACAGAGCATTGTGGCGAGCGCAGGGAGCTCCTGAGAGCGGTTTGTGCCGAAAGAAGCCCGGGACCGGCACTTAGCTTCGGAGAGCTGCGTATCTGCGTCTTCTGCGTGTCTTGCCACTCTACACTCAGCCAAAAGCTTTTCCACCATATCTTGCAAGGAGAAACTCTGCCAGGAAAGAAAACATCCAAAATCTTGTTCTAAAGCTTGCACGCAGGTCTGCAAAGAGTGTGGCAAGAATGAAAGGTAGTTGTCCAAAACTCGTTCTTTTCCAATAGAATAACCATGGAAAAGGCAGGAGAGTGGTAAAGTACTGTTTTCTCTAAGTCTGAAGGCTGCCCACACTGTGCCTGTGTGCTGCAGCTTGCATCTTCGCCTTTGGGAAGCTGCCGCTCGCCGATTCTCCCGCAGGCGAAGAAGCGGCTTCTTCGCACACAGAGCATTGTGGCGAGCGCAGGGAGCTCCTGAGAGCGGTTTGTGCCGAAAGAAGCCCGGGACCGGCACTTAGCTTCGGAGAGCTGCGTATCTGCGTCTTCTGCGTGTCTTGCCGCTCTACACTCAGCAAAAAGCTTTTCCACCATATCTTGCAAGGAGAAACTCTGCCAGGAAAGAAAACATCCAAAATCTTGTTCTAAAGCTTGCACGGAGGTCTGCAAAGAGTTTGGCAAGAATGAAAGGTAGTTGTCCAAAACTCGTTCTTTTCCAATAGAATAACCATGGAAAAGGCAGGAGAGTGGTAAAGTACTGTTTTCTCTAAGTCTGAAGGCTGCCCACACTGTGCCTGTGTGCTGCAGCTTGCATCTTCGCCTTTGGGAAGCTGCCGCTCGCCGATTCTCCCGCAGGCGAAGAAGCGGCTTCTTCGCTCACAGAGCATTGTGGCGAGCGCAGGGAGCTGCTGAGAGCGGTTTGTGCCGAAAGAAGCCCGGGACCGGCACTTAGCTTCGGAGAGCTGCGTATCTGCGTCTTCTGCGTGTCTTGCCGCTCTACACTCAGCAAAAAGCTTTTCCACCATATCTTGCAAGGAGAAACTCTGCCAGGAAAGAAAACATCCAAAATCTTGTTCTAAAGCTTGCACGGGGGTCTGCAAAGAGTTTGGCAAGAATGAAAGGTAGTTGTCCAAAACTCGTTCTTTTCCAATAGAATAACCATGGAAAAGGCAGGAGAGTGGTAAAGTACTGTTTTCTCTAAGTCTGAAGGCTGCCCACACTGTGCCTGTGTGCTGCAGCTTGCATCTTCGCCTTTGGGAAGCTGCCGCTCGCCGATTCTCCCGCAGGCGAAGAAGCGGCTTCTTCGCACACAGAGCATTGTGGCGAGCGCAGGGAGCTCCTGAGAGCGGTTTGTGCCGAAAGAAGCCCGGGACCGGCACTTAGCTTCGGAGAGCTGCGTATCTGCGTCTTCTGCGTGTCTTGCCGCTCTACACTCAGCAAAAAGCTTTTCCACCATATCTTGCAAGGAGAAACTCTGCCAGGAAAGAAAACATCCAAAATCTTGTTCTAAAGCTTGCACGGGGGTCTGCAAAGAGTTTGGCAAGAATGAAAGGTAGTTGTCCAAAACTCGTTCTTTTCCAATAGAATAACCATGGAAAAGGCAGGAGAGTGGTAAAGTACTGTTTTCTCTAAGTCTGAAGGCTGCCCACACTGTGCCTGTGTGCTGCAGCTTGCATCTTCGCCTTTGGGAAGCTGCCGCTCGCCGATTCTCCCGCAGGCGAAGAAGCGGCTTCTTCGCACACAGAGCATTGTGGCGAGCGCAGGGAGCTCCTGAGAGCGGTTTGTGCCGAAAGAAGCCCGGGACCGGCACTTAGCTTCGGAGAGCTGCGTATCTGCGTCTTCTGCGTGTCTTGCCGCTCTACACTCAGCAAAAAGCTTTTCCACCATATCTTGCAAGGAGAAACTCTGCCAGGAAAGAAAACATCCAAAATCTTGTTCTAAAGCTTGCACGGGGGTCTGCAAAGAGTTTGGCAAGAATGAAAGGTAGTTGTCCAAAACTCGTTCTTTTCCAATAGAATAACCATGGAAAAGGCAGGAGAGTGGTAAAGTACTGTTTTCTCTAAGTCTGAAGGCTGCCCACACTGTGCCTGTGTGCTGCAGCTTGCATCTTCGCCTTTGGGAAGCTGCCGCTCGCCGATTCTCCCGCAGGCGAAGAAGCGGCTTCTTCGCACACAGAGCATTGTGGCGAGCGCAGGGAGCTCCTGAGAGCGGTTTGTGCCGAAAGAAGCCCGGGACCGGCACTTAGCTTCGGAGAGCTGCGTATCTGCGTCTTCTGCGTGTCTTGCCGCTCTACACTCAGCAAAAAGCTTTTCCACCATATCTTGCAAGGAGAAACTCTGCCAGGAAAGAAAACATCCAAAATCTTGTTCTAAAGCTTGCACGCAGGTCTGCAAAGAGTGTGGCAAGAATGAAAGGTAGTTGTCCAAAACTCGTTCTTTTCCAATAGAATAACCATGGAAAAGGCAGGAGAGTGGTAAAGTACTGTTTTCTCTAAGTCTGAAGGCTGCCCACACTGTGCCTGTGTGCTGCAGCTTGCATCTTCGCCTTTGGGAAGCTGCCGCTCGCCGATTCTCCCGCAGGCGAAGAAGCGGCTTCTTCGCACACAGAGCATTGTGGCGAGCGCAGGGAGCTCCTGAGAGCGGTTTGTGCCGAAAGAAGCCCGGGACTGGCACTTAGCTTCGGAGAGCTGCGTATCTGCGTCTTCTGCGTGTCTTGCCGCTCTACACTCAGCAAAAAGCTTTTCCACCATATCTTGCAAGGAGAAACTCTGCCAGGAAAGAAAACATCCAAAATCTTGTTCTAAAGCTTGCACGCAGGTCTGCAAAGAGTGTGGCAAGAATGAAAGGTAGTTGTCCAAAACTCGTTCTTTTCCAATAGAATAACCATGGAAAAGGCAGGAGAGTGGTAAAGTACTGTTTTCTCTAAGTCTGAAGGCTGCCCACACTGTGCCTGTGTGCTGCAGCTTGCATCTTCGCCTTTGGGAAGCTGCCGCTCGCCGATTCTCCCGGAGGCGAAGAAGCGGCTTCTTCGCACACAGAGCATTGTGGCGAGCGCAGGGAGCTCCTGAGAGCGGTTTGTGCCGAAAGAAGCCCGGGACCGGCACTTAGCTTCGGAGAGCTGCGTATCTGCGTCTTCTGCGTGTCTTGCCGCTCTACACTCAGCAAAAAGCTTTTCCACCATATCTTGCAAGGAGAAACTCTGCCAGGAAAGAAAACATCCAAAATCTTGTTCTAAAGCTTGCACGGAGGTCTGCAAAGAGTTTGGCAAGAATGAAAGGTAGTTGTCCAAAACTCGTTCTTTTCCAATAGAATAACCATGGAAAAGGCAGGAGAGTGGTAAAGTACTGTTTTCTCTAAGTCTGAAGGCTGCCCACACTGTGCCTGTGTGCTGCAGCTTGCATCTTCGCCTTTGGGAAGCTGCCGCTCGCCGATTCTCCCGCAGGCGAAGAAGCGGCTTCTTCGCACACAGAGCATTGTGGCGAGCGCAGGGAGCTCCTGAGAGCGGTTTGTGCCGAAAGAAGCCCGGGACCGGCACTTAGCTTCGGAGAGCTGCCTATCTGCGTCTTCTGCGTGTCTTGCCGCTCTACACTCAGCAAAAAGCTTTTCCAGCATATCTTGCAAGGAGAAACTCTGCCAGGAAAGAAAACATCCAAAATCTTGTTCTAAAGCTTGCACGGAGGTCTGCAAAGAGTTTGGCAAGAATGAAAGGTAGTTGTCCAAAACTCGTTCTTTTCCAATAGAATAACCATGGAAAAGGCAGGAGAGTGGTCAAGTACTGTTTTCTCTAAGTCTGAAGGCTGCCCACACTGTGCCTGTGTGCTGCAGCTTGCATCTTCGCCTTTGGGAAGCTGCCGCTCGCCGATTCTCCCGGAGGCGAAGAAGCGGCTTCTTCGCACACAGAGCATTGTGGCGAGCGCAGGGAGCTGCTGAGAGCGGTTTGTGCCGAAAGAAGCCCGGGACCGGCACTTAGCTTCGGAGAGCTGCGTATCTGCGTCTTCTGCGTGTCTTGCCGCTCTACACTCAGCAAAAAGCTTTTCCACCATATCTTGCAAGGAGAAACTCTGCCAGGAAAGAAAACATCCAAAATCTTGTTCTAAAGCTTGCACGGAGGTCTGCAAAGAGTTTGGCAAGAATGAAAGGTAGTTGTCCAAAACTCGTTCTTTTCCAATAGAATAACCATGGAAAAGGCAGCAGAGTGGTAAAGTACTGTTTTCTCTAAGTCTGAAGGCTGCCCACACTGTGCCTGTGTGCTGCAGCTTGCATCTTCGCCTTTGGGAAGCTGCCGCTCGCCGATTCTCCCGGAGGCGAAGAAGCGGCTTCTTCGCACACAGAGCATTGTGGCGAGCGCAGGGAGCTGCTGAGAGCGGTTTGTGCCGAAAGAAGCCCGGGACCGGCACTTAGCTTCGGAGAGCTGCGTATCTGCGTCTTCTGCGTGTCTTGCCGCTCTACACTCAGCAAAAAGCTTTTCCACCATATCTTGCAAGGAGAAACTCTGCCAGGAAAGAAAACATCCAAAATCTTGTTCTAAAGCTTGCACGGAGGTCTGCAAAGAGTTTGGCAAGAATGAAAGGTAGTTGTCCAAAACTCGTTCTTTTCCAATAGAATAACCATGGAAAAGGCAGGAGAGTGGGGTAAAGTACTGTTTTCTCGAAGTCTGAAGGCTGCCCACACTGTGCCTGTGTGCTGCAGCTTGCATCTTCGCCTTTGGGAAGCTGCCGCTCGCCGATTCTCCCGGAGGCGAAGAAGCGGCTTCTTCGCTCACAGAGCATTGTGGCGAGCGCAGGGAGCTCCTGAGAGCGGTTTGTGCCGAAAGAAGCCCGGGACCGGCACTTAGCTTCGGAGAGCTGCGTATCTGCGTCTTCTGCGTGTCTTGCCGCTCTACACTCAGCAAAAAGCTTTTCCACCATATCTTGCAAGGAGAAACTCTGCCAGGAAAGAAAACATCCAAAATCTTGTTCTAAAGCTTGCACGGGGGTCTGCAAAGAGTTTGGCAAGAATGAAAGGTAGTTGTCCAAAACTCGTTCTTTTCCAATAGAATAACCATGGAAAAGGCAGGAGAGTGGTAAAGTACTGTTTTCTCTAAGTCTGAAGGCTGCCCACACTGTGCCTGTGTGCTGCAGCTTGCATCTTCGCCTTTGGGAAGCTGCCGCTCGCCGATTCTCCCGCAGGCGAGAAGCGGCTTCTTCGCACACAGAGCATTGTGGCGAGCGCAGGAGCTGCTGAGAGCGGTTTGTGCCGAAAGAAGCCCGGGACCGGCACTTAGCTTCGGAGAGCTGCGTATCTGCGTCTTCTGCGTGTCTTGCCGCTCTACACTCAGCAAAAAGCTTTTCCACCATATCTTGCAAGGAGAAACTCTGCCAGGAAAGAAAACATCCAAAATCTTGTTCTAAAGCTTGCACGGGGGTCTGCAAAGAGTTTGGCAAGAATGAAAGGTAGTTGTCCAAAACTCGTACTTTTCCAATAGAATAACCATGGAAAAGGCAGAGAGTGGTAAAGTACTGTTTTCTCTAAGTCTGAAGGCTGCCCACACTGTGCCTGTGTGCTGCAGCTTGCATCTTCGCCTTTGGGAAGCTGCCGCTCGCCGATTCTCCCGGAGGCGAAGAAGCGGCTTCTTCGCACACAGAGCATTGTGGCGAGCGCAGGGAGCTGCCTGAGAGCGGTTTGTGCCGAAAGAAGCCCGGGACCGGCACTTAGCTTCGGAGAGCTGCGTATCTGCGTCTTCTGCGTGTCTTGCCGCTCTACACTCAGCAAAAAGCTTTTCCACCATATCTTGCAAGGAGAAACTCTGCCAGGAAAGAAAACATCCAAAATCTTGTTCTAAAGCTTGCACGCAGGTCTGCAAAGAGTGTGGCAAGAATGAAAGGTAGTTGTCCCAAAACTCGTTCTTTTCCAATAGAATAACCATGGAAAAGGCAGGAGAGTGGTAAAGTACTGTTTTCTCTAAGTCTGAAGGCTGCCCACACTGTGCCTGTGTGCTGCAGCTTGCATCTTCGCCTTTGGGAAGCTGCCGCTCGCCGATTCTCCCGCAGGCGAAGAAGCGGCTTCTTCGCACACAGAGCATTGTGGCGAGCGCAGGGAGCTCCTGAGAGCGGTTTGTGCCGAAAGAAGCCCGGGACCGGCACTTAGCTTCGGAGAGCTGCGTATCTGCGTCTTCTGCGTGTCTTGCCGCTCTACACTCAGCAAAAAGCTTTTCCACCATATCTTGCAAGGAGAAACTCTGCCAGGAAAGAAAACATCCAAAATCTTGTTCTAAAGCTTGCACGGAGGTCTGCAAAGAGTTTGGCAAGAATGAAAGGTAGTTGTCCAAAACTCGTTCTTTTCCAATAGAATAACCATGGAAAAGGCAGGAGAGTGGTAAAGTACTGTTTTCTCTAAGTCTGAAGGCTGCCCACACTGTGCCTGTGTGCTGCAGCTTGCATCTTCGCCTTTGGGAAGCTGCCGCTCGCCGATTCTCCCGCAGGCGAAGAAGCGGCTTCTTCGCTCACAGAGCATTGTGGCGAGCGCAGGGAGCTCCTGAGAGCGGTTTGTGCCGAAAGAAGCCCGGGACCGGCACTTAGCTTCGGAGAGCTGCGTATCTGCGTCTTCTGCGTGTCTTGCCGCTCTACACTCAGCAAAAAAGCTTTTCCACCATATCTTGCAAGGAGAAACTCTGCCAGGAAAGAAAACATCCAAAATCTTGTTCTAAAGCTTGCACGGGGTCTGCAAAGAGTTTGGCAAGAATGAAAGGTAGTTGTCCAAAACTCGTTCTTTTCCAATAGAATAACCATGGAAAAGGCAGGAGAGTGGTAAAGTACTGTTTTTCTAAGTCTGAAGGCTGCCCACACTGTGCCTGTGTGCTGCAGCTTGCATCTTCGCCTTTGGGAAGCTGCCGCTCGCCGATTCTCCCGCAGGCGAAGAAGCGGCTTCTTCGCACACAGAGCATTGTGGCGAGCGCAGGGAGCTCCTGAGAGCGGTTTGTGCCGAAAGAAGCCCGGGACCGGCACTTAGCTTCGGAGAGCTGCGTATCTGCGTCTTCTGCGTGTCTTGCCGCTCTACACTCAGCAAAAAGCTTTTCCACCATATCTTGCAAGGAGAAACTCTGCCAGGAAAGAAAACATCCAAATCTTGTTCTAAAGCTTGCACGGGGGTCTGCAAAGAGTTTGGCAAGAATGAAAGGTAGTTGTCCAAAACTCGTTCTTTTCCAATAGAATAACCATGGAAAAGGCAGGAGAGTGGTAAAGTACTGTTTTCTCTAAGTCTGAAGGCTGCCCACACTGTGCCTGTGTGCTGCAGCTTGCATCTTCGCCTTTGGGAAGCTGCCGCTCGCCGATTCTCCCGCAGGCGAAGAAGCGGCTTCTTCGCACACAGAGCATTGTGGCGAGCGCAGGGAGCTCCTGAGAGCGGTTTGTGCCGAAAGAAGCCCGGGACCGGCACTTAGCTTCGGAGAGCTGCGTATCTGCGTCTTCTGCGTGTCTTGCCGCTCTACACTCAGCAAAAAGCTTTTCCACCATATCTTGCAAGGAGAAACTCTGCCAGGAAAGAAAACATCCAAAATCTTGTTCTAAAGCTTGCACGGGGGTCTGCAAAGAGTTTGGCAAGAATGAAAGGTAGTTGTCCAAAACTCGTTCTTTTCCAATAGAATAACCATGGAAAAGGCAGGAGAGTGGTAAAGTACTGTTTTCTCTAAGTCTGAAGGCTGCCCACACTGTGCCTGTGTGCTGCAGCTTGCATCTTCGCCTTTGGGAAGCTGCCGCTCGCCGATTCTCCCGGAGGCGAAGAAGCGGCTTCTTCGCACACAGAGCATTGTGGCGAGCGCAGGGAGCTCCTGAGAGCGGTTTGTGCCGAAAGAAGCCCGGGACCGGCACTTAGCTTCGGAGAGCTGCGTATCTGCGTCTTCTGCGTGTCTTGCCGCTCTACACTCAGCAAAAAGCTTTTCCACCATATCTTGCAAGGAGAAACTCTGCCAGGAAAGAAAACATCCAAAATCTTGTTCTAAAGCTTGCACGCAGGTCTGCAAAGAGTGTGGCAAGAATGAAAGGTAGTTGTCCAAAACTCGTTCTTTTCCAATAGAATAACCATGGAAAAGGCAGGAGAGTGGTAAAGTACTGTTTTCTCTAAGTCTGAAGGCTGCCCACACTGTGCCTGTGTGCTGCAGCTTGCATCTTCGCCTTTGGGAAGCTGCCGCTCGCCGATTCTCCCGCAGGCGAAGAAGCGGCTTCTTCGCACACAGAGCATTGTGGCGAGCGCAGGGAGCTCCTGAGAGCGGTTTGTGCCGAAAGAAGCCCGGGACTGGCACTTAGCTTCGGAGAGCTGCGTATCTGCGTCTTCTGCGTGTCTTGCCGCTCTACACTCAGCAAAAAGCTTTTCCACCATATCTTGCAAGGAGAAACTCTGCCAGGAAAGAAAACATCCAAAATCTTGTTCTAAAGCTTGCACGCAGGTCTGCAAAGAGTGTGGCAAGAATGAAAGGTAGTTGTCCAAAACTCGTTCTTTTCCAATAGAATAACCATGGAAAAGGCAGGAGAGTGGTAAAGTACTGTTTTCTCTAAGTCTGAAGGCTGCCCACACTGTGCCTGTGTGCTGCAGCTTGCATCTTCGCCTTTGGGAAGCTGCCGCTCGCCGATTCTCCCGGAGGCGAAGAAGCGGCTTCTTCGCACACAGAGCATTGTGGCGAGCGCAGGGAGCTCCTGAGAGCGGTTTGTGCCGAAAGAAGCCCGGGACCGGCACTTAGCTTCGGAGAGCTGCGTATCTGCGTCTTCTGCGTGTCTTGCCGCTCTACACTCAGCAAAAAGCTTTTCCACCATATCTTGCAAGGAGAAACTCTGCCAGGAAAGAAAACATCCAAAATCTTGTTCTAAAGCTTGCACGGAGGTCTGCAAAGAGTTTGGCAAGAATGAAAGGTAGTTGTCCAAAACTCGTTCTTTTCCAATAGAATAACCATGGAAAAGGCAGGAGAGTGGTAAAGTACTGTTTTCTCTAAGTCTGAAGGCTGCCCACACTGTGCCTGTGTGCTGCAGCTTGCATCTTCGCCTTTGGGAAGCTGCCGCTCGCCGATTCTCCCGCAGGCGAAGAAGCGGCTTCTTCGCACACAGAGCATTGTGGCGAGCGCAGGGAGCTCCTGAGAGCGGTTTGTGCCGAAAGAAGCCCGGGACCGGCACTTAGCTTCGGAGAGCTGCGTATCTGCGTCTTCTGCGTGTCTTGCCGCTCTACACTCAGCAAAAAGCTTTTCCACCATATCTTGCAAGGAGAAACTCTGCCAGGAAAGAAAACATCCAAAATCTTGTTCTAAAGCTTGCACGGAGGTCTGCAAAGAGTTTGGCAAGAATGAAAGGTAGTTGTCCAAAACTCGTTCTTTTCCAATAGAATAACCATGGAAAAGGCAGGAGAGTGGTCAAGTACTGTTTTCTCTAAGTCTGAAGGCTGCCCACACTGTGCCTGTGTGCTGCAGCTTGCATCTTCGCCTTTGGGAAGCTGCCGCTCGCCGATTCTCCCGCAGGCGAAGAAGCGGCTTCTTCGCACACAGAGCATTGTGGCGAGCGCAGGGAGCTGCTGAGAGCGGTTTGTGCCGAAAGAAGCCCGGGACCGGCACTTAGCTTCGGAGAGCTGCGTATCTGCGTCTTCTGCGTGTCTTGCCGCTCTACACTCAGCAAAAAGCTTTTCCACCATATCTTGCAAGGAGAAACTCTGCCAGGAAAGAAAACATCCAAAATCTTGTTCTAAAGCTTGCACGGAGGTCTGCAAAGAGTTTGGCAAGAATGAAAGGTAGTTGTCCAAAACTCGTTCTTTTCCAATAGAATAACCATGGAAAAGGCAGGAGAGTGGTAAAGTACTGTTTTCTCTAAGTCTGAAGGCTGCCCACACTGTGCCTGTGTGCTGCAGCTTGCATCTTCGCCTTTGGGAAGCTGCCGCTCGCCGATTCTCCCGGAGGCGAAGAAGCGGCTTCTTCGCACACAGAGCATTGTGGCGAGCGCAGGGAGCTCCTGAGAGCGGTTTGTGCCGAAAGAAGCCCGAGACCGGCACTTAGCTTCGGAGAGCTGCGTATCTGCGTCTTCTGCGTGTCTTGCCGCTCTACACTCAGCAAAAAGCTTTTCCACCATATCTTGCAAGGAGAAACTCTGCCAGGAAAGAAAACATCCAAAATCTTGTTCTAAAGCTTGCACGGAGGTCTGCAAAGAGTTTGGCAAGAATGAAAGGTAGTTGTCCAAAACTCGTTCTTTTCCAATAGAATAACCATGGAAAAGGCAGGAGAGTGGTAAAGTACTGTTTTCTCGAAGTCTGAAGGCTGCCCACACTGTGCCTGTGTGCTGCAGCTTGCATCTTCGCCTTTGGGAAGCTGCCGCTCGCCGATTCTCCCGGAGGCGAAGAAGCGGCTTCTTCGCTCACAGAGCATTGTGGCGAGCGCAGGGAGCTCCTGAGAGCGGTTTGTGCCGAAAGAAGCCCGGGACCGGCACTTAGCTTCGGAGAGCTGCGTATCTGCGTCTTCTGCGTGTCTTGCCGCTCTACACTCAGCAAAAAGCTTTTCCACCATATCTTGCAAGGAGAAACTCTGCCAGGAAAGAAAACATCCAAAATCTTGTTCTAAAGCTTGCACGGGGGTCTGCAAAGAGTTTGGCAAGAATGAAAGGTAGTTGTCCAAAACTCGTTCTTTTCCAATAGAATAACCATGGAAAAGGCAGGAGAGTGGTAAAGTACTGTTTTCTCTAAGTCTGAAGGCTGCCCACACTGTGCCTGTGTGCTGCAGCTTGCATCTTCGCCTTTGGGAAGCTGCCGCTCGCCGATTCTCCCGCAGGCGAAGAAGCGGCTTCTTCGCACACAGAGCATTGTGGCGAGCGCAGGGAGCTCCTGAGAGCGGTTTGTGCCGAAAGAAGCCCGGGACCGGCACTTAGCTTCGGCAGAGCTGCGTATCTGCGTCTTCTGCGTGTCTTGCCGCTCTACACTCAGCCAAAAGCTTTTCCACCATATCTTGCAAGGAGAAACTCTGCCAGGAAAGAAAACATCCAAAATCTTGTTCTTAAGCTTGCACGGGGGTCTGCAAAGAGTTTGGCAAGAATGAAAGGTAGTTGTCCAAAACTCGTTCTTTTCCAATAGAATAACCATGGAAAAGGCAGGAGAGTGGTAAAGTACTGTTTTCTCTAAGTCTGAAGGCTGCCCACACTGTGCCTGTGTGCTGCAGCTTGCATCTTCGCCTTTGGGAAGCTGCCGCTCGCCGATTCTCCCGGAGGCGAAGAAGCGGCTTCTTCGCACACAGAGCATTGTGGCGAGCGCAGGGAGCTCCTGAGAGCGGTTTGTGCCGAAAGAAGCCCGGGACCGGCACTTAGCTTCGGAGAGCTGCGTATCTGCGTCTTCTGCGTGTCTTGCCGCTCTACACTCAGCCAAAAGCTTTTCCACCATATCTTGCAAGGAGAAACTCTGCCAGGAAAGAAAACATCCAAAATCTTGTTCTAAAGCTTGCACGGAGGTCTGCAAAGAGTTTGGCAAGAATGAAAGGTAGTTGTCCAAATCTCGTTCTTTTCCAATAGAATAACCATGGAAAAGGCAGGAGAGTGGTAAAGTACTGTTTTCTCTAAGTCTGAAGGCTGCCCACACTGTGCCTGTGTGCTGCAGCTTGCATCTTCGCCTTTGGGAAGCTGCCGCTCGCCGATTCTCCCGGAGGCGAAGAAGCGGCTTCTTCGCACACAGAGCATTGTGGCGAGCGCAGGGAGCTCCTGAGAGCGGTTTGTGCCGAAAGAAGCCCGGGACCGGCACTTAGCTTCGGAGAGCTGCGTATCTGCGTCTTCTGCGTGTCTTGCCGCTCTACACTCAGCAAAAAGCTTTTCCACCATATCTTGCAAGGAGAAACTCTGCCAGGAAAGAAAACATCCAAAATCTTGTTCTAAAGCTTGCACGGGGGTCTGCAAAGAGTTTGGCAAGAATGAAAGGTAGTTGTCCAAAACTCGTTCTTTTCCAATAGAATAACCATGGAAAAGGCAGGAGAGTGGTAAAGTACTGTTTTCTCTAAGTCTGAAGGCTGCCCACACTGTGCCTGTGTGCTGCAGCTTGCATCTTCGCCTTTGGGAAGCTGCCGCTCGCCGATTCTCCCGCAGGCGAAGAAGCGGCTTCTTCGCACACAGAGCATTGTGGCGAGCGCAGGGAGCTCCTGAGAGCGGTTTGTGCCGAAAGAAGCCCGGGACCGGCACTTAGCTTCGGAGAGCTGCGTATCTGCGTCTTCTGCGTGTCTTGCCGCTCTACACTCAGCAAAAAGCTTTTCCACCATATCTTGCAAGGAGGAACTCTGCCAGGAAAGAAAACATCCAAAATCTTGTTCTAAAGCTTGCACGCAGGTCTGCAAAGAGTTTGGCAAGAATGAAAGGTAGTTGTCCAAAACTCGTTCTTTTCCAATAGAATAACCATGGAAAAGGCAGGAGAGTGGTAAAGTACTGTTTTCTCTAAGTCTGAAGGCTGCCCACACTGTGCCTGTGTGCTGCAGCTTGCATCTTCGCCTTTGGGAAGCTGCCGCTCGCCGATTCTCCCGCAGGCGAAGAAGCGGCTTCTTCGCACACAGAGCATTGTGGCGAGCGCAGGGAGCTCCTGAGAGCGGTTTGTGCCGAAAGAAGCCCGGGACCGGCACTTAGCTTCGGAGAGCTGCGTATCTGCGTCTTCTGCGTGTCTTGCCGCTCTACACTCAGCAAAAAGCTTTTCCACCATATCTTGCAAGGAGAAACTCTGCCAGGAAAGAAAACATCCAAAATCTTGTTCTAAAGCTTGCACGCAGGTCTGCAAAGAGTGTGGCAAGAATGAAAGGTAGTTGTCCAAAACTCGTTCTTTTCCAATAGAATAACCATGGAAAAGGCAGGAGAGTGGTAAAGTACTGTTTTCTCTAAGTCTGAAGGCTGCCCACACTGTGCCTGTGTGCTGCAGCTTGCATCTTCGCCTTTGGGAAGCTGCCGCTCGCCGATTCTCCCGCAGGCGAAGAAGCGGCTTCTTCGCACACAGAGCATTGTGGCGAGCGCAGGGAGCTCCTGAGAGCGGTTTGTGCCGAAAGAAGCCCGGGACCGGCACTTAGCTTCGGAGAGCTGCGTATCTGCGTCTTCTGCGTGTCTTGCCGCTCTACACTCAGCAAAAAGCTTTTCCACCATATCTTGCAAGGAGAAACTCTGCCAGGAAAGAAAACATCCAAAATCTTGTTCTAAAGCTTGCACGCAGGTCTGCAAAGAGTTTGGCAAGAATGAAAGGTAGTTGTCCAAAACTCGTTCTTTTCCAATAGAATAACCATGGAAAAGGCAGGAGAGTGGTAAAGTACTGTTTTCTCTAAGTCTGAAGGCTGCCCACACTGTGCCTGTGTGCTGCAGCTTGCATCTTCGCCTTTGGGAAGCTGCCGCTCGCCGATTCTCCCGCAGGCGAAGAAGCGGCTTCTTCGCACACAGAGCATTGTGGCGAGCGCAGGGAGCTCCTGAGAGCGGTTTGTGCCGAAAGAAGCCCGAGACCGGCACTTAGCTTCGGAGAGCTGCGTATCTGCGTCTTCTGCGTGTCTTGCCGCTCTACACTCAGCAAAAAGCTTTTCCACCATATCTTGCAAGGAGAAACTCTGCCAGGAAAGAAAACATCCAAAATCTTGTTCTAAAGCTTGCACGGGGGTCTGCAAAGAGTTTGGCAAGAATGAAAGGTAGTTGTCCAAAACTCGTTCTTTTCCAATAGAATAACCATGGAAAAGGCAGGAGAGTGGTAAAGTACTGTTTTCTCGAAGTCTGAAGGCTGCCCACACTGTGCCTGTGTGCTGCAGCTTGCATCTTCACCTTTGGGAAGCTGCCGCTCGCCGATTCTCCCGGAGGCGAAGAAGCGGCTTCTTCGCACACAGAGCATTGTGGCGAGCGCAGGGAGCTCCTGAGAGCGGTTTGTGCCGAAAGAAGCCCGGGACCGGCACTTAGCTTCGGAGAGCTGCGTATCTGCGTCTTCTGCGTGTCTTGCCGCTCTACACTCAGCAAAAAGCTTTTCCACCATATCTTGCAAGGAGAAACTCTGCCAGGAAAGAAAACATCCAAAATCTTGTTCTTAAGCTTGCACGGGGGTCTGCAAAGAGTTTGGCAAGAATGAAAGGTAGTTGTCCAAAACTCGTTCTTTTCCAATAGAATAACCATGGAAAAGGCAGGAGAGTGGTAAAGTACTGTTTTCTCTAAGTCTGAAGGCTGCCCACACTGTGCCTGTGTGCTGCAGCTTGCATCTTCGCCTTTGGGAAGCTGCCGCTCGCCGATTCTCCCGCAGGCGAAGAAGCGGCTTCTTCGCACACAGAGCATTGTGGCGAGCGCAGGGAGCTCCTGAGAGCGGTTTGTGCCGAAAGAAGCCCGGGACCGGCACTTAGCTTCGGAGAGCTGCGTATCTGCGTCTTCTGCGTGTCTTGCCGCTCTACACTCAGCAAAAAGCTTTTCCACCATATCTTGCAAGGAGAAACTCTGCCAGGAAAGAAAACATCCAAAATCTTGTTCTAAAGCTTGCACGCAGGTCTGCAAAGAGTGTGGCAAGAATGAAAGGTAGTTGTCCAAAACTCGTTCTTTTCCAATAGAATAACCATGGAAAAGGCAGGAGAGTGGTAAAGTACTGTTTTCTCTAAGTCTGAAGGCTGCCCACACTGTGCCTGTGTGCTGCAGCTTGCATCTTCGCCTTTGGGAAGCTGCCGCTCGCCGATTCTCCCGCAGGCGAAGAAGCGGCTTCTTCGCACACAGAGCATTGTGGCGAGCGCAGGGAGCTCCTGAGAGCGGTTTGTGCCGAAAGAAGCCCGGGACCGGCACTTAGCTTCGGAGAGCTGCGTATCTGCGTCTTCTGCGTGTCTTGCCGCTCTACACTCAGCAAAAAGCTTTTCCACCATATCTTGCAAGGAGAAACTCTGCCAGGAAAGAAAACATCCAAAATCTTGTTCTAAAGCTTGCACGCAGGTCTGCAAAGAGTTTGGCAAGAATGAAAGGTAGTTGTCCAAAACTCGTTCTTTTCCAATAGAATAACCATGGAAAAGGCAGGAGAGTGGTAAAGTACTGTTTTCTCTAAGTCTGAAGGCTGCCCACACTGTGCCTGTGTGCTGCAGCTTGCATCTTCGCCTTTGGGAAGCTGCCGCTCGCCGATTCTCCCGCAGGCGAAGAAGCGGCTTCTTCGCACACAGAGCATTGTGGCGAGCGCAGGGAGCTCCTGAGAGCGGTTTGTGCCGAAAGAAGCCCGAGACCGGCACTTAGCTTCGGAGAGCTGCGTATCTGCGTCTTCTGCGTGTCTTGCCGCTCTACACTCAGCAAAAAGCTTTTCCACCATATCTTGCAAGGAGAAACTCTGCCAGGAAAGAAAACATCCAAAATCTTGTTCTAAAGCTTGCACGGGGGTCTGCAAAGAGTTTGGCAAGAATGAAAGGTAGTTGTCCAAAACTCGTTCTTTTCCAATAGAATAACCATGGAAAAGGCAGGAGAGTGGTAAAGTACTGTTTTCTCGAAGTCTGAAGGCTGCCCACACTGTGCCTGTGTGCTGCAGCTTGCATCTTCGCCTTTGGGAAGCTGCCGCTCGCCGATTCTCCCGGAGGCGAAGAAGCGGCTTCTTCGCACACAGAGCATTGTGGCGAGCGCAGGGAGCTCCTGAGAGCGGTTTGTGCCGAAAGAAGCCCGGGACCGGCACTTAGCTTCGGAGAGCTGCGTATCTGCGTCTTCTGCGTGTCTTGCCGCTCTACACTCAGCAAAAAGCTTTTCCACCATATCTTGCAAGGAGAAACTCTGCCAGGAAAGAAAACATCCAAAATCTTGTTCTTAAGCTTGCACGGGGGTCTGCAAAGAGTTTGGCAAGAATGAAAGGTAGTTGTCCAAAACTCGTTCTTTTCCAATAGAATAACCATGGAAAAGGCAGGAGAGTGGTAAAGTACTGTTTTCTCTAAGTCTGAAGGCTGCCCACACTGTGCCTGTGTGCTGCAGCTTGCATCTTCGCCTTTGGGAAGCTGCCGCTCGCCGATTCTCCCGCAGGCGAAGAAGCGGCTTCTTCGCACACAGAGCATTGTGGCGAGCGCAGGGAGCTCCTGAGAGCGGTTTGTGCCGAAAGAAGCCCGGGACCGGCACTTAGCTTCGGAGAGCTGCGTATCTGCGTCTTCTGCGTGTCTTGCCGCTCTACACTCAGCAAAAAGCTTTTCCACCATATCTTGCAAGGAGAAACTCTGCCAGGAAAGAAAACATCCAAAATCTTGTTCTAAAGCTTGCACGGGGGTCTGCAAAGAGTTTGGCAAGAATGAAAGGTAGTTGTCCAAAACTCGTTCTTTTCCAATAGAATAACCATGGAAAAGGCAGGAGAGTGGTAAAGTACTGTTTTCTCTAAGTCTGAAGGCTGCCCACACTGTGCCTGTGTGCTGCAGCTTGCATCTTCGCCTTTGGGAAGCTGCCGCTCGCCGATTCTCCCGGAGGCGAAGAAGCGGCTTCTTCGCTCACAGAGCATTGTGGCGAGCGCAGGGAGCTCCTGAGAGCGGTTTGTGCCGAAAGAAGCCCGGGACCGGCACTTAGCTTCGGAGAGCTGCGTATCTGCGTCTTCTGCGTGTCTTGCCGCTCTACACTCAGCAAAAAGCTTTTCCACCATATCTTGCAAGGAGAAACTCTGCCAGGAAAGAAAACATCCAAAATCTTGTTCTAAAGCTTGCACGGGGTCTGCAAAGAGTTTGGCAAGAATGAAAGGTAGTTGTCCAAAACTCGTTCTTTTCCAATAGAATAACCATGGAAAAGGCAGGAGAGTGGTAAAGTACTGTTTTCTCTAAGTCTGAAGGCTGCCCACACTGTGCCTGTGTGCTGCAGCTTGCATCTTCGCCTTTGGGAAGCTGCCGCTCGCCGATTCTCCCGCAGGCGAAGAAGCGGCTTCTTCGCACACAGAGCATTGTGGCGAGCGCAGGGAGCTCCTGAGAGCGGTTTGTGCCGAAAGAAGCCCGGGACCGGCACTTAGCTTCGGAGAGCTGCGTATCTGCGTCTTCTGCGTGTCTTGCCGCTCTACACTCAGCCAAAAGCTTTTCCACCATATCTTGCAAGGAGAAACTCTGCCAGGAAAGAAAACATCCAAAATCTTGTTCTTAAGCTTGCACGGGGGTCTGCAAAGAGTTTGGCAAGAATGAAAGGTAGTTGTCCAAAACTCGTTCTTTTCCAATAGAATAACCATGGAAAAGGCAGGAGAGTGGTAAAGTACTGTTTTCTCTAAGTCTGAAGGCTGCCCACACTGTGCCTGTGTGCTGCAGCTTGCATCTTCGCCTTTGGGAAGCTGCCGCTCGCCGATTCTCCCGCAGGCGAAGAAGCGGCTTCTTCGCACACAGAGCATTGTGGCGAGCGCAGGGAGCTGCTGAGAGCGGTTTGTGCCGAAAGAAGCCCGGGACCGGCACTTAGCTTCGGAGAGCTGCGTATCTGCGTCTTCTGCGTGTCTTGCCGCTCTACACTCAGCAAAAAGCTTTTCCACCATATCTTGCAAGGAGGAACTCTGCCAGGAAAGAAAACATCCAAAATCTTGTTCTAAAGCTTGCACGCAGGTCTGCAAAGAGTTTGGCAAGAATGAAAGGTAGTTGTCCAAAACTCGTACTTTTCCAATAGAATAACCATGGAAAAGGCAGGAGAGTGGTAAAGTACTGTTTTCTCTAAGTCTGAAGGCTGCCCACACTGTGCCTGTGTGCTGCAGCTTGCATCTTCGCCTTTGGGAAGCTGCCGCTCGCCGATTCTCCCGCAGGCGAAGAAGCGGCTTCTTCGCACACAGAGCATTGTGGCGAGCGCAGGGAGCTCCTGAGAGCGGTTTGTGCCGAAAGAAGCCCGGGACCGGCACTTAGCTTCGGAGAGCTGCGTATCTGCGTCTTCTGCGTGTCTTGCCGCTCTACACTCAGCAAAAAGCTTTTCCACCATATCTTGCAAGGAGAAACTCTGCCAGGAAAGAAAACATCCAAAATCTTGTTCTAAAGCTTGCACGGAGGTCTGCAAAGAGTTTGGCAAGAATGAAAGGTAGTTGTCCAAAACTCGTTCTTTTCCAATAGAATAACCATGGAAAAGGCAGGAGAGTGGTAAAGTACTGTTTTCTCTAAGTCTGAAGGCTGCCCACACTGTGCCTGTGTGCTGCAGCTTGCATCTTCGCCTTTGGGAAGCTGCCGCTCGCCGATTCTCCCGCAGGCGAAGAAGCGGCTTCTTCGCACACAGAGCATTGTGGCGAGCGCAGGGAGCTCTGAGAGCGGTTTGTGCCGAAAGAAGCCCGGGACCGGCACTTAGCTTCGGAGAGCTGCGTATCTGCGTCTTCTGCGTGTCTTGCCGCTCTACACTCAGCAAAAAGCTTTTCCACCATATCTTGCAAGGAGAAACTCTGCCAGGAAAGAAAACATCCAAAATCTTGTTCTAAAGCTTGCACGGGGGTCTGCAAAGAGTTTGGCAAGAATGAAAGGTAGTTGTCCAAAACTCGTTCTTTTCCAATAGAATAACCATGGAAAAGGCAGGAGAGTGGTAAAGTACTGTTTTCTCTAAGTCTGAAGGCTGCCCACACTGTGCCTGTGTGCTGCAGCTTGCATCTTCGCCTTTGGGAAGCTGCCGCTCGCCGATTCTCCCGCAGGCGAAGAAGCGGCTTCTTCGCACACAGAGCATTGTGGCGAGCGCAGGGAGCTCCTGAGAGCGGTTTGTGCCGAAAGAAGCCCGGGACCGGCACTTAGCTTCGGAGAGCTGCGTATCTGCGTCTTCTGCGTGTCTTGCCGCTCTACACTCAGCAAAAAGCTTTTCCACCATATCTTGCAAGGAGAAACTCTGCCAGGAAAGAAAACATCCAAAATCTTGTTCTAAAGCTTGCACGGAGGTCTGCAAAGAGTTTGGCAAGAATGAAAGGTAGTTGTCCAAAACTCGTTCTTTTCCAATAGAATAACCATGGAAAAGGCAGGAGAGTGGTAAAGTACTGTTTTCTCTAAGTCTGAAGGCTGCCCACACTGTGCCTGTGTGCTGCAGCTTGCATCTTCGCCTTTGGGAAGCTGCCGCTCGCCGATTCTCCCGGAGGCGAAGAAGCGGCTTCTTCGCACACAGAGCATTGTGGCGAGCGCAGGGAGCTCCTGAGAGCGGTTTGTGCCGAAAGAAGCCCGGGACCGGCACTTAGCTTCGGAGAGCTGCGTATCTGCGTCTTCTGCGTGTCTTGCCGCTCTACACTCAGCAAAAAGCTTTTCCACCATATCTTGCAAGGAGAAACTCTGCCAGGAAAGAAAACATCCAAAATCTTGTTCTAAAGCTTGCACGGAGGTCTGCAAAGAGTTTGGCAAGAATGAAAGGTAGTTGTCCAAAACTCGTTCTTTTCCAATAGAATAACCATGGAAAAGGCAGGAGAGTGGTAAAGTACTGTTTTCTCTAAGTCTGAAGGCTGCCCACACTGTGCCTGTGTGCTGCAGCTTGCATCTTCGCCTTTGGGAAGCTGCCGCTCGCCGATTCTCCCGGAGGCGAAGAAGCGGCTTCTTCGCACACAGAGCATTGTGGCGAGCGCAGGGAGCTCCTGAGAGCGGTTTGTGCCGAAAGAAGCCCGGGACCGGCACTTAGCTTCGGAGAGCTGCGTATCTGCGTCTTCTGCGTGTCTTGCCGCTCTACACTCAGCAAAAAGCTTTTCCACCATATCTTGCAAGGAGAAACTCTGCCAGGAAAGAAAACATCCAAAATCTTGTTCTAAAGCTTGCACGGAGGTCTGCAAAGAGTTTGGCAAGAATGAAAGGTAGTTGTCCAAAACTCGTTCTTTTCCAATAGAATAACCATGGAAAAGGCAGGAGAGTGGTAAAGTACTGTTTTCTCTAAGTCTGAAGGCTGCCCACACTGTGCCTGTGTGCTGCAGCTTGCATCTTCGCCTTTGGGAAGCTGCCGCTCGCCGATTCTCCCGGAGGCGAAGAAGCGGCTTCTTCGCACACAGAGCATTGTGGCGAGCGCAGGGAGCTCCTGAGAGCGGTTTGTGCCGAAAGAAGCCCGGGACCGGCACTTAGCTTCGGAGAGCTGCGTATCTGCGTCTTCTGCGTGTCTTGCCGCTCTACACTCAGCAAAAAGCTTTTCCACCATATCTTGCAAGGAGAAACTCTGCCAGGAAAGAAAACATCCAAAATCTTGTTCTAAAGCTTGCACGGAGGTCTGCAAAGAGTTTGGCAAGAATGAAAGGTAGTTGTCCAAAACTCGTTCTTTTCCAATAGAATAACCATGGAAAAGGCAGGAGAGTGGTAAAGTACTGTTTTCTCTAAGTCTGAAGGCTGCCCACACTGTGCCTGTGTGCTGCAGCTTGCATCTTCGCCTTTGGGAAGCTGCCGCTCGCCGATTCTCCCGGAGGCGAAGAAGCGGCTTCTTCGCTCACAGAGCATTGTGGCGAGCGCAGGGAGCTCCTGAGAGCGGTTTGTGCCGAAAGAAGCCCGGGACCGGCACTTAGCTTCGGAGAGCTGCGTATCTGCGTCTTCTGCGTGTCTTGCCGCTCTACACTCAGCAAAAAGCTTTTCCACCATATCTTGCAAGGAGAAACTCTGCCAGGAAAGAAAACATCCAAAATCTTGTTCTAAAGCTTGCACGGAGGTCTGCAAAGAGTTTGGCAAGAATGAAAGGTAGTTGTCCAAAACTCGTTCTTTTCCAATAGAATAACCATGGAAAAGGCAGGAGAGTGGTAAAGTACTGTTTTCTCTAAGTCTGAAGGCTGCCCACACTGTGCCTGTGTGCTGCAGCTTGCATCTTCGCCTTTGGGAAGCTGCCGCTCGCCGATTCTCCCGGAGGCGAAGAAGCGGCTTCTTCGCACACAGAGCATTGTGGCGAGCGCAGGGAGCTCCTGAGAGCGGTTTGTGCCGAAAGAAGCCCGGGACCGGCACTTAGCTTCGGAGAGCTGCGTATCTGCGTCTTCTGCGTGTCTTGCCGCTCTACACTCAGCAAAAAGCTTTTCCACCATATCTTGCAAGGAGAAACTCTGCCAGGAAAGAAAACATCCAAAATCTTGTTCTAAAGCTTGCACGGGGGTCTGCAAAGAGTTTGGCAAGAATGAAAGGTAGTTGTCCAAAACTCGTTCTTTTCCAATAGAATAACCATGGAAAAGGCAGGAGAGTGGTAAAGTACTGTTTTCTCTAAGTCTGAAGGCTGCCCACACTGTGCCTGTGTGCTGCAGCTTGCATCTTCGCCTTTGGGAAGCTGCCGCTCGCCGATTCTCCCGGCAGGCGAAGAAGCGGCTTCTTCGCACACAGAGCATTGTGGCGAGCGCAGGGAGCTCCTGAGAGCGGTTTGTGCCGAAAGAAGCCCGGGACCGGCACTTAGCTTCGGAGAGCTGCGTATCTGCGTCTTCTGCGTGTCTTGCCGCTCTACACTCAGCCAAAAGCTTTTCCACCATATCTTGCAAGGAGAAACTCTGCCAGGAAAGAAAACATCCAAAATCTTGTTCTAAAGCTTGCACGGAAGGTCTGCAAAGAGTTTGGCAAGAATGAAAGGTAGTTGTCCAAAACTCGTTCTTTTCCAATAGAATAACCATGGAAAAGGCAGGAGAGTGGTAAAGTACTGTTTTCTCTAAGTCTGAAGGCTGCCCACACTGTGCCTGTGTGCTGCAGCTTGCATCTTCGCCTTTGGGAAGCTGCCGCTCGCCGATTCTCCCGGAGGCGAAGAAGCGGCTTCTTCGCACACAGAGCATTGTGGCGAGCGCAGGGAGCTCCTGAGAGCGGTTTGTGCCGAAAGAAGCCCGGGACCGGCACTTAGCTTCGGAGAGCTGCGTATCTGCGTCTTCTGCGTGTCTTGCCGCTCTACACTCAGCCAAAAGCTTTTCCACTCATATCTTGCAAGGAGAAACTCTGCCAGGAAAGAAAACATCCAAAATCTTGTTCTAAAGCTTGCACGGAGGTCTGCAAAGAGTTTGGCAAGAATGAAAGGTAGTTGTCCAAAACTCGTTCTTTTCCAATAGAATAACCATGGAAAAGGCAGGAGAGTGGTAAAGTACTGTTTTCTCTAAGTCTGAAGGCTGCCCACACTGTGCCTGTGTGCTGCAGCTTGCATCTTCGCCTTTGGGAAGCTGCCGCTCGCCGATTCTCCCGCAGGCGAAGAAGCGGCTTCTTCGCACACAGAGCATTGTGGCGAGCGCAGGGAGCTCCTGAGAGCGGTTTGTGCCGAAAGAAGCCCGGGACCGGCACTTAGCTTCGGAGAGCTGCGTATCTGCGTCTTCTGCGTGTCTTGCCGCTCTACACTCAGCAAAAAGCTTTTCCACCATATCTTGCAAGGAGAAACTCTGCCAGGAAAGAAAACATCCAAAATCTTGTTCTAAAGCTTGCACGGGGGTCTGCAAAGAGTTTGGCAAGAATGAAAGGTAGTTGTCCAAAACTCGTTCTTTTCCAATAGAATAACCATGGAAAAGGCAGGAGAGTGGTAAAGTACTGTTTTCTCTAAGTCTGAAGGCTGCCCACACTGTGCCTGTGTGCTGCAGCTTGCATCTTCGCCTTTGGGAAGCTGCCGCTCGCCGATTCTCCCGGAGGCGAAGAAGCGGCTTCTTCGCACACAGAGCATTGTGGCGAGCGCAGGGAGCTCCTGAGAGCGGTTTGTGCCGAAAGAAGCCCGGGACCGGCACTTAGCTTCGGAGAGCTGCGTATCTGCGTCTTCTGCGTGTCTTGCCGCTCTACACTCAGCAAAAAGCTTTTCCACCATATCTTGCAAGGAGAAACTCTGCCAGGAAAGAAAACATCCAAAATCTTGTTCTAAAGCGTTGCACGGCAGGTCTGCAAAGAGTTTGGCAAGAATGAAAGGTAGTTGTCCAAAACTCGTTCTTTTCCAATAGAATAACCATGGAAAAGGCAGCAGAGTGGTAAAGTACTGTTTTCTCTAAGTCTGAAGGCTGCCCACACTGTGCCTGTGTGCTGCAGCTTGCATCTTCGCCTTTGGGAAGCTGCCGCTCGCCGATTCTCCCGCAGGCGAAGAAGCGGCTTCTTCGCACACAGAGCATTGTGGCGAGCGCAGGGAGCTCCTGAGAGCGGTTTGTGCCGAAAGAAGCCCGGGACCGGCACTTAGCTTCGGAGAGCTGCGTATCTGCGTCTTCTGCGTGTCTTGCCGCTCTACACTCAGCAAAAAGCTTTTCCACCATATCTTGCAAGGAGAAACTCTGCAGGAAAGAAAACATCCAAAATCTTGTTCTAAAGCTTGCACGCAGGTCTGCAAAGAGTTTGGCAAGAATGAAAGGTAGTTGTCCAAAACTCGTTCTTTTCCAATAGAATAACCATGGAAAAGGCAGGAGAGTGGTCAAGTACTGTTTTCTCTAAGTCTGAAGGCTGCCCACACTGTGCCTGTGTGCTGCAGCTTGCATCTTCGCCTTTGGGAAGCTGCCGCTCGCCGATTCTCCCGCAGGCGAAGAAGCGGCTTCTTCGCACACAGAGCATTGTGGCGAGCGCAGGAGCTCCTGAGAGCGGTTTGTGCCGAAAGAAGCCCGGGACCGGCACTTAGCTTCGGAGAGCTGCGTATCTGCGTCTTCTGCGTGTCTTGCCGCTCTACACTCAGCCAAAAGCTTTTCCACCATATCTTGCAAGGAGAAACTCTGCCAGGAAAGAAAACATCCAAAATCTTGTTCTTAAGCTTGCACGGGGGTCTGCAAAGAGTTTGGCAAGAATGAAAGGTAGTTGTCCAAAACTCGTTCTTTTCCAATAGAATAACCATGGAAAAGGCAGGAGAGTGGTAAAGTACTGTTTTCTCTAAGTCTGAAGGCTGCCCACACTGTGCCTGTGTGCTGCAGCTTGCATCTTCGCCTTTGGGAAGCTGCCGCTCGCCGATTCTCCCGGAGGCGAAGAAGCGGCTTCTTCGCACACAGAGCATTGTGGCGAGCGCAGGGAGCTCCTGAGAGCGGTTTGTGCCGAAAGAAGCCCGGGACCGGCACTTAGCTTCGGAGAGCTGCGTATCTGCGTCTTCTGCGTGTCTTGCCGCTCTACACTCAGCCAAAAGCTTTTCCACCATATCTTGCAAGGAGAAACTCTGCCAGGAAAGAAAACATCCAAAATCTTGTTCTAAAGCTTGCACGCAGGTCTGCAAAGAGTTTGGCAAGAATGAAAGGTAGTTGTCCAAAACTCGTTCTTTTCCAATAGAATAACCATGGAAAAGGCAGCAGAGTGGTAAAGTACTGTTTTCTCTAAGTCTGAAGGCTGCCCACACTGTGCCTGTGTGCTGCAGCTTGCATCTTCGCCTTTGGGAAGCTGCCGCTCGCCGATTCTCCCGGCAGGCGAAGAAGCGGCTTCTTCGCACACAGAGCATTGTGGCGAGCGCAGGGAGCTCCTGAGAGCGGTTTGTGCCGAAAGAAGCCCGGGACCGGCACTTAGCTTCGGAGAGCTGCGTATCTGCGTCTTCTGCGTGTCTTGCCGCTCTACACTCAGCCAAAAGCTTTTCCACCATATCTTGCAAGGAGAAACTCTGCCAGGAAAGAAAACATCCAAAATCTTGTTCTAAAGCTTGCACGCAGGTCTGCAAAGAGTTTGGCAAGAATGAAAGGTAGTTGTCCAAAACTCGTTCTTTTCCAATAGAATAACCATGGAAAAGGCAGGAGAGTGGTAAAGTACTGTTTTCTCTAAGTCTGAAGGCTGCCCACACTGTGCCTGTGTGCTGCAGCTTGCATCTTCGCCTTTGGGAAGCTGCCGCTCGCCGATTCTCCCGCAGGCGAAGAAGCGGCTTCTTCGCACACAGAGCATTGTGGCGAGCGCAGGGAGCTCCTGAGAGCGGTTTGTGCCGAAAGAAGCCCGGGACCGGCACTTAGCTTCGGAGAGCTGCGTATCTGCGTCTTCTGCGTGTCTTGCCGCTCTACACTCAGCCAAAAGCTTTTCCACCATATCTTGCAAGGAGAAACTCTGCCAGGAAAGAAAACATCCAAAATCTTGTTCTTAAGCTTGCACGGGGGTCTGCAAAGAGTTTGGCAAGAATGAAAGGTAGTTGTCCAAAACTCGTTCTTTTCCAATAGAATAACCATGGAAAAGGCAGGAGAGTGGTAAAGTACTGTTTTCTCTAAGTCTGAAGGCTGCCCACACTGTGCCTGTGTGCTGCAGCTTGCATCTTCGCCTTTGGGAAGCTGCCGCTCGCCGATTCTCCCGGAGGCGAAGAAGCGGCTTCTTCGCACACAGAGCATTGTGGCGAGCGCAGGGAGCTCCTGAGAGCGGTTTGTGCCGAAAGAAGCCCGGGACCGGCACTTAGCTTCGGAGAGCTGCGTATCTGCGTCTTCTGCGTGTCTTGCCGCTCTACACTCAGCCAAAAGCTTTTCCAGTCATATCTTGCAAGGAGAAACTCTGCCAGGAAAGAAAACATCCAAAATCTTGTTCTAAAGCTTGCACGCAGGTCTGCAAAGAGTTTGGCAAGAATGAAAGGTAGTTGTCCAAAACTCGTTCTTTTCCAATAGAATAACCATGGAAAAGGCAGGCAGAGTGGTAAAGTACTGTTTTCTCTAAGTCTGAAGGCTGCCCACACTGTGCCTGTGTGCTGCAGCTTGCATCTTCGCCTTTGGGAAGCTGCCGCTCGCCGATTCTCCCGGAGGCGAAGAAGCGGCTTCTTCGCACACAGAGCATTGTGGCGAGCGCAGGGAGCTCCTGAGAGCGGTTTGTGCCGAAAGAAGCCCGGGACCGGCACTTAGCTTCGGAGAGCTGCGTATCTGCGTCTTCTGCGTGTCTTGCCGCTCTACACTCAGCCAAAAGCTTTTCCACCATATCTTGCAAGGAGAAACTCTGCCAGGAAAGAAAACATCCAAAATCTTGTTCTAAAGCTTGCACGGGGTCTGCAAAGAGTTTGGCAAGAATGAAAGGTAGTTGTCCAAAACTCGTTCTTTTCCAATAGAATAACCATGGAAAAGGCAGGAGAGTGGTAAAGTACTGTTTTCTCTAAGTCTGAAGGCTGCCCACACTGTGCCTGTGTGCTGCAGCTTGCATCTTCGCCTTTGGGAAGCTGCCGCTCGCCGATTCTCCCGCAGGCGAAGAAGCGGCTTCTTCGCACACAGAGCATTGTGGCGAGCGCAGGGAGCTCCTGAGAGCGGTTTGTGCCGAAAGAAGCCCGGGACCGGCACTTAGCTTCGGAGAGCTGCGTATCTGCGTCTTCTGCGTGTCTTGCCGCTCTACACTCAGCCAAAAGCTTTTCCAGCATATCTTGCAAGGAGAAACTCTGCCAGGAAAGAAAACATCCAAAATCTTGTTCTAAAGCTTGCACGGGGGTCTGCAAAGAGTTTGGCAAGAATGAAAGGTAGTTGTCCAAAACTCGTTCTTTTCCAATAGAATAACCATGGAAAAGGCAGGAGAGTGGTAAAGTACTGTTTTCTCTAAGTCTGAAGGCTGCCCACACTGTGCCTGTGTGCTGCAGCTTGCATCTTCGCCTTTGGGAAGCTGCCGCTCGCCGATTCTCCCGGAGGCGAAGAAGCGGCTTCTTCGCACACAGAGCATTGTGGCGAGCGCAGGGAGCTCCTGAGAGCGGTTTGTGCCGAAAGAAGCCCGGGACCGGCACTTAGCTTCGGAGAGCTGCGTATCTGCGTCTTCTGCGTGTCTTGCCGCTCTACACTCAGCAAAAAGCTTTTCCACCATATCTTGCAAGGAGAAACTCTGCCAGGAAAGAAAACATCCAAAATCTTGTTCTAAAGCTTGCACGGAGGTCTGCAAAGAGTTTGGCAAGAATGAAAGGTAGTTGTCCAAAACTCGTTCTTTTCCAATAGAATAACCATGGAAAAGGCAGGAGAGTGGTAAAGTACTGTTTTCTCTAAGTCTGAAGGCTGCCCACACTGTGCCTGTGTGCTGCAGCTTGCATCTTCGCCTTTGGGAAGCTGCCGCTCGCCGATTCTCCCGCAGGCGAAGAAGCGGCTTCTTCGCACACAGAGCATTGTGGCGAGCGCAGGGAGCTGCTGAGAGCGGTTTGTGCCGAAAGAAGCCCGGGACCGGCACTTAGCTTCGGAGAGCTGCGTATCTGCGTCTTCTGCGTGTCTTGCCGCTCTACACTCAGCCAAAAGCTTTTCCACCATATCTTGCAAGGAGAAACTCTGCCAGGAAAGAAAACATCCAAAATCTTGTTCTAAAGCTTGCACGGGGGTCTGCAAAGAGTTTGGCAAGAATGAAAGGTAGTTGTCCAAAACTCGTTCTTTTCCAATAGAATAACCATGGAAAAGGCAGGAGAGTGGTAAAGTACTGTTTTCTCTAAGTCTGAAGGCTGCCCACACTGTGCCTGTGTGCTGCAGCTTGCATCTTCGCCTTTGGGAAGCTGCCGCTCGCCGATTCTCCCGGAGGCGAAGAAGCGGCTTCTTCGCACACAGAGCATTGTGGCGAGCGCAGGGAGCTCCTGAGAGCGGTTTGTGCCGAAAGAAGCCCGGGACCGGCACTTAGCTTCGGGAGAGCTGCGTATCTGCGTCTTCTGCGTGTCTTGCCGCTCTACACTCAGCCAAAAGCTTTTCATACATCACACACTACTGAAAGGAGAACCCTGCCAGGAAAGTAAAACATCCAAATCTTGTTCTAAAGCTTGCAGCAAGGGTCTGCAAAGAGTGTGGCAAGAATGAAGGTAGTTGTCAAACTCGTTCTTTTCCAATAGAATAACCATGGAAAAGGCAGGAGAGTGGTAAAGTACTGTTTTTATCTCTGCCCACACTGTGCCTGTGTGCTGCGCGGGACGCTCTCGCCCAGCATTGTGGCGGGCAGGAGCTCTAGGTTGTAGAAGCCCGGGGACCGGCACTTAGCTTCGGAGAGCTGCGTATCTGCGTCTTCTGCGTGTCTTGCCGCTCTACACTCAGCCAAAAGCTTTTCC
>NW_027099086.1:0-69550 GCF_037042795.1 Molothrus aeneus | reverse complement strand
GGAGAGCACTGAGAGCTTGCACTTTGTGGCCTATGGGGGCCTACTCTGGGCAGCAGCCTTTCCTAGTGCCGGAGGGATTGATAACAGAGCAAGCATCCACAGGAGAGACTTTCTGAATTTGTTGTCTCTTCAGAGCGGCGATTGAGTTTTGTCATCTGGTATTGTTCGTTTTTTGTGCTGGGGGGTGCTTTCCCTGGTAAATAAACAGATTTTTTCCACTTCTCTCAGAGGAAATGTTTCCCAGACCAGTTGAGGGGAGGGGCCGTGTAGGTGGGCTTTCTGGGGGGGGGGCCCTGAGACATAAACTTTAAAGAAATTTAGGGTTTTTAGAGGAGCTGAGGTTTTAGTTAGAGATAAGCCTTATTAGAGTTTATCAAAATAAATAGGTAGGCCTTGTTGAAGTTAAGAGTTAGTAGTTAACTAATAATTGATTGCTTGTCAACGTCATGTTTGCTTAGCTGGGTTTATCATGAAGAATATAGAAACTCATAAATAGCTTTTAGGAACCTAAGACAATTGTAGGCCACCTCTGTTCTGAAACCAATTGAAGATGGGGAATGGGAGTTCTACCAATGGGTTCATTTGTCATATTTGCATTGAAAATGTAGAAAGTCCAGAACCAGGAAGACTTCATTTATTTCCTCATTTTGGAACCCCTCCCCATGAAAGGGACCACCGATTCATTTTGAGGAACAAACTACGCGTGCTTAATAGCTTTTGAACTAATTACCATACGAAGTGAGGAATGATGGGATGTACCTAAATTATGAATATGTATTTGTCTTTTGGGTATTCAATACTTGTATAGATAAAAAGACTCTGTTATCACCTCTAAATCACAGTGTGTATTTGGGAGCTATCCCGCACGCTGCCCAGCGTTGCAATAAACATACACTTTCTAATTTTGAACTGTTAGAGAGCCTTGGTCTGTCACAGATGGATATCAGTACTAGATCAATATTTTTAATAAATCACCCCTTCTTGAGGATTGCTGCCAAATTTGCCCTAAACCAAGACAAGCAGGATCTGCGATTTAGAGAATGATGGAATCACTTTGGTTGGAAAAGACCTTTAAGAACATTGAGTCTAAATGTAATTAGCAAACACAACCATCAAGCAATGTTTTGCTGTCTGAAGAGAACATGGTTTATCTGGTAAGCTTTGCAAGTATTTGTGTCATCACAAGCATGCATGTCCAATGCATTAGATGGGTATATAATAAGAAACCTGTGCAAATCAACAGAATGATTCTCAGGGTAGGATATTGGCATGTTTCATCCTTCTTCCCGACTTCTTCCAATGAATTATTTTTACAAAGTAATGATTGGAATTGTTACTCTTTTGACGGTTCTTGTTGTATTACTGACATTTTTGGCATAGGAATGCCAAATAGGCTAATTCACCTAGTTTTTCAGATAAAGACCAAGATTTAGTGTTGCTTAAGCTGGAGGCAGAAATATTTAAATCTTCCAGCCTCCTTCTTAGTACCTAATTTCTATTACAATATCAGTGCACAATCTTGTCCCTTAAGGTCCAGCTAGCTCAGTTTATACCAACAGGGTGACATTAGTAGGGCTCACGTGATGCTGCACACAGAAGCCCTCGGGGTGCACCTCTAGCAGACAGTAATTCATGCACTTGGACCATCCCAGTGCTGACTTTGGATCACCAGAAGAGTAGAACTAGAGAGATTTGATGGAGAGCTCTCTGGAGGAAGTGGCCTGAAGAAGACAGCAGAAATCCCATCTGTGTGTTTGTACAAATAACGTGAATACCATTTACAGAAAAAGATCTTCAAATGGATCTAGCTTTTTCTGCAGACTATTTGTCAACTATATGCATTACATGGACAGTTCCACTGAGCATCTGAAATACAGCTGCGTTTAAGTGGATTGATTCAGGGTTGGAAAGCGGTGAAATAAAGCTTTTCAGGAATAGCTGACATCCAAGTCCCGCAGAAATTTACCTATTTTTAATGTCCAGATGCTTTTTAAAATCATGGGTGACCATTTAGCTACCTAATAGCTTTAATCAGAAATACAAAGAAAATTTTAAACTCCCATCTTTTATAGCTTGAATATTTTTCTTTGTTTATTTCCTGGTTTCCAATTCAGGTCTACAAATCATATGATTAGGTAATGAGAACTCATGCTGTATAAAAATATTTCGTGCTATACTTCCAAGTCAAGGCCATGTTTTTCCCGGAACTGTTTAAAAAAATAAAATTCTATCTGGATTCTCTCTAGCCCACACTCATCATTATATAAAATCATTTAAATATTATATTTTGACTTTACATGGTGCAATTATATTCAGAAATCCAAGGCTCTATTGTTAGATTGTTTGTATGGTTTTCTGGCAATTCTAACTTCCCACAACCACCCTTGGCAGCTATATATTTTTGCAGCAAGGCATCACAGGGGTCTGTGAGAAGTTTGAATGTGAAGCAGAGCTAACATTAAAATACACGTGACATACTCGAAATATTTCACTTCCGAAAGTTACAGTTTGCTTAGATGGAAGGAAATATGAAATAAATAAACCTCACACAACATTTCTAAATCTTGGAAATCTATTACCTGAACTTTGAGTCAGTTTGCAGGACAGGACTCTGTAGAAATGCAAATGTGAAGTCCAAGGAATAGAGCAGAAGGTGTATTGGGCAGGGGTACAGAAGATTGCTCTGAAGGGTGATGTAAGCAAGATTGCATCCTATAAAGATAGCAGCTGCTTCTGCTGGTGCCAACATAGAGAATTTGCGCCACCAGCCTAGTTTTCTGGGGACGTTTGACCTGTACACTCTTGAGGGCTTGTAGATGGGAATGAATGTGTCCTTTGATCTGTTTTTTTCTTTTGAATGTCTATGACCTGACTTGCTATTGTGTACTGTACTGTATCGTTTTAGAAACAGACACGTTTCATCTGTTTGAAAGCTGTAGTTGAAAGTGAGCTTGCAATCATGAGTTGGCTGTCAAAAGAATTAATTTTCTGCTTTAAGCAAAATATCAATAGAAACATTCCATCCACTCCTATGATACAGATTCCTTTTGAATTTACAGGGTAATTTGCATTAGTGAGTATACTGCATGTGCAATAAATACACCTTGCTTGGTTTCTAATGATGATAATAGTCCTCTTTGTATTACTCTAAGGATTGAACTCACCATCATTATTTTCCTGTTCTCATTGAACTGTAAAGGAAAAATAGTTTTGCATTAACCAAGGAGTAAAATGCATGGATTTAGCATCATTCTTGCAAGTAGTCCTCGATTCTGAAAATACCTCTCAGAAGCTGCATCAAATGGCAAAGCTAGACAGATGGCAGAATGCAGAACCTGCCATTTAGGATCAGGTACAAAATAACACCCAAGAAATTCTTCATGGATGCTGCATAAGTACAAAGACGCCGTTATTTAAAAGAGAAAAATAGTCAATGTGAAACGTGTTTGATGAATAAAAAGCTATGCTAATCAAGAGACTACAGTGCCAAGTGTGCTACAAGGCTTTTTTGTAATTAACATCATTCCCAGCATGAAAAAATACTATTTTTATTGTAGATTGCTTAAGAGTGCACAACAGTTTGGAAAAAAGTGCTTTGCTTTTTCTATTCATAGGAACTGTGTATCATGGTAAGAGATACTGTAAACAGGTTTTGGAAAACAATGTTATTTTGAAGATTCATTCTATTCAGAAATACTTCCCGTGAAAAAATTTGCTCTGCCTTCCATCCTGAAGACTCTTAAAGGAAAATGTCTTTGTTGCATTCTCTTCACACTAGTTCAGGAGCTCAGTCTTACCTGCATTCTAATGCTTTTTTATGTTCCTGATGGCATGGCTTAGACATCCTTGTCTCCATTACCATCATGATTTCCAGATCAAGTGATGAGAATTTTTCTTCAGGATTGGTGAAGTTAAGTGTCATAACATTTTTGTCAAGTCAATTTGAAGGGTTTTTTTTGCCAAAGGAATCTCTTCCTTCCTAATGAAAACCATTGGCAATAGCAAACCTACTCAGTTTTTCAGGAAGTCAAATAATACATCTCCACTGTACAAGGTCCTCCGTTTGTTTTTTTTTCACCAGAAGAAAACTGCTGTTTTCTTCTTCTTCTTCTTCTATCACCTTAGACTTACTTTCTTCCAAAATCTTTTTAAACCTTTAGATTACTTTCACAGTGTGCTATAGCATATGTATTTGAAAAGACCATTTGTACATATTCAAATGGCTTACTTCTAATCTATTAAGAAATGGCTGTACTTCTATTAAGGAAACATAAAGGTGCAGTAATATTTTTTCTTCTACAAAATTTAAAAAGCCCCAACTATTAAAAATGATACCAGCAAATGATGTCTGTAAGACTGAGGCAGGAGACTTTTTTCCAGAACAATGTGCAGTTCTTCCCAATTCTATTTTTCCCTCCGATTACTTTGTACAAAAATAGTTTTACACAGTCTTCTAATAGTGGCGTGTTACTAGTGGGGTAGAGTATTGCCCTGCCAGCATTGGAATTGACTCGACTGTAGTTGTGTTCAAATTTGCTGATGAGACAAGGTTTTTTTGCTGAACGCACTTCAGCAAGCAAGAGAGCTTCTTAGTCTTAAGATGCTATGAGTCCCAGAAGAAGATGAATGAGGTGATGACATGCCTTGTGTTCTGAAGAGAGATCAAAACTTATTTCTGGGGTCACCCCCCCTCTTGGTACAGAAAGCACACAGAGGGCTTTGAAGCAGCACTTTCACCCTCTTTGCATTCACTAGTAAATCGGAGACAGAGCTTGCCCCAAGGTTTGTGCAAAAATACTCTTTTGATGCAACTCTTAACCAGACAAAATCTCTGGGAAAATTTGCAGTGGCAGAAAGCAATTTTCCCTTCCTGGGAAATCTACTGAAACGGTTCAGAAGTTATTCCCATTCCCTGTTGCTAACCTCTGCTGTCTAGCTGTCCGATATGTTTGGGACCATGTTGAAATCATTCTAAACAATGTACTGATGCCGCACTGTTGAGTAAACATAGGTCTTTTCCATAGGTGTCAGGGAAAAATATTTCTGTTGGTAAAAATGATAGAAAACAATACCAGCATGGCAGAAAAACAATTACATCAATAGAATGAAGATGCCCAGAATTCTTCTTTTGAAGTTACACACAGTCAATATTTTCTAAAGAAGGTTGTGAAACTTAATAAGGAGTACATTCCACGTGACTGGTGCACAAGTTCATGTTTCCACCTTACAAAATACATATTATTAAAAGAAAAATGTTCTGCCTTGTAGAAAAGTAACCCATTCGTAATTTGATCAAAGATAGGATTAGATCAAGTATTCCTACAAGACAGTAGTAGTACTAGGAAAAGCCTTTTGGCGTCTATTTAACTACAGGAAACTTGAGAAAGCAGAAGAGTGTCCTTCCCTGCTGCAAGCTGTACTTCCTATTTGCTAGTGCTGCTTCAACATTGTCTAAAGAAAACTTGCCAAAATAAGACTATTGTATACAAGCAACTGTAACTATCCATTCCGTTCCAGCTAATTTTAACTAGCAAGTATGAGTCACACACTCTAATGGAATATTCTAATGCATAGATAGAGCATACCTTCACTAATAAATGGGGACTCTGGAAAAAGGAGCAAATGCAGTTGAATTTCAGGGAAGGAAATTATTGGAGTGCTAACTGCAGTCCCTCGACTTCACAAGAAATGATGTCTGGTAATCCCAACCAGAAACATATAGAAATCCATTTTCAAATGGGTTGCATCTATGGTCCTCTGCTCTTCCTATATGAAGAAACTGTGGTTTGAATCAATCTTCAAAATAGTATGCCTAAAGACCTTAGATGCCTCCAATTCTTTTGTTTTGTTTTTTTTTTTTTTTTTCCCAGAAGCAACTGTCTCAAAACCTTTTTAAAGCTGACATTTTCCCTTAAGATGCCATATTTTAAAAGAGCACCTTGTCATTTAACAGGGTATTCCAAACATCATTTACAAGTTTAGACTGAAAGTAACACTTTTCCTAGTAATCTTTCATTTTTTGCAGCTCAGTGCTAACATAGGCAGCAAAGAAGAGAACAGACCACAGCTCTTTCTGGAGCATCTTGAACAAATGCCCTTGCTTATGTTCTAATCATTCACTTCACCAAAAGACCTAATGATGAAGAAAAGGTTGTGAAAGCATTACTAGTAGTGCTACATGGCAATCCACGGGTGTGATTTCTCAAGCAGAATTTGTATCACATAGATGATACTTGGCAAACAGCAAATGAAGGGGTTTTCTTCAGCTCTCAGACTGATGTTACATGTCAGTAATTTAATAAAAAGATAACAAGAAGAAGGTTATTTTTTAACATGTGAATTTAATTACACTCCTGCCATGGACATCTGAATCTTATGAATAGACAGTGTCTGATTTAGAAAAAAATAAAGAATTACCACAGTTTAAAGAAACATAGGATCATAAACCCTTTGCTGATGGAACGTAGCCTATTCATTGGTTGAAATGAAGCAGGTAGACAGGACATATGAAATATTTTTTTGTGCATCAAACATTTATTTTCTAAAGTGATGCTGACAGATAGTGAACTCACCAACTTAGATATTGCACGGTAGATAAGGGTACATAACTTGCTCCATCAAGTAATCCCTTGGAACCATCATCCAAGGGGATTTTCCCCTGCATCTGTGAAAATATGCCTACCTTTTTCACAATACTTCTGCAGCAGCATTGTTAGGCCTGATCAGCTGGTATGGAGAGGGAATTATCGGCAGCAAGGTGACTGGCCAGGGCAATTTGCTTCAATGGATTTTGATCTCCCGGATATTTTGCAGACCTGCTTCAGCCCTGCTTGTCAAACACAGCCTTTAAAGGGTGCCAAACAATTGTTAGTCTGTACCGGGCCATATGCTCTTTATTCTCTCCCTCAACTTCTCCATCGCCTCTCATCTGTTTCACATGAGCTATGTTCAAGGTCCACAGGCTACTTTTCACTGAATCTTCAGGCCTGATGCAGTAAGAATGATGACTAGAACACAGCTGGGATCAATTTTCCAGTTTGGATAAAATGCATTCTGCACACAAATCCAATGAGAAGGTGTTCCCCCTATGCCCAGAAAAACCTTCACTAGTACTAGTGTTCTACGTAAACTGCAACTTAGTCTGAAAGAAAAGCTTTTTTCTGAGAGTGTCTAAGAGCTTTGTATGAAGCACAGATATTTGATATGTGCAATTTTGAATACCAGAGGAAAAAGAAAACGGCACAAAGCTTTTAATGGTGCTGGTTTTAATTTTAAATTCCATGCACCTTTTCAAAAAGTGTCAGCTCAAATGCCCATCAACATATTTTAGTCACCTGTAAGTCAGTATTCATATAAAATGTGATTCAAATCAAAAGAATTTCAAACCTTTCCTCAAAGTTTATATGCCTAGATTTAATACTTCTGACACATATTAGATGAAAGAAGACATTTTTTACTGTGGGGGTGATGGAACACTGGAACAGGTTGCCCAGAGAAGTAGTGGGTGTCCCATCCCTGAAAGTATTCAAGGTCAGGTTGGATGGGGCTTTGAGCAGCAACACAGGAGACTCTTGATGGTAGAGAAACAAAGTTTGAATCTAGAAGAAACTCAGATTGAAGTATAGGAGCAAGTTTTCCCTCAGCTCTTGGGGTAAAATCAAAGTGTTACAAAATTACCTTGATCTGTGATTTTCACTACTGTAACAGGTTAATGAAAACTATGCAGAAGATAGCAAATTTTAAAAGAGAGAAGAATTACAGCATAAAATACATGGGATGGGTTTCTACATGGGACAAAATCTCTGTATTTCCACACTTCCTCATGTTAGGATTTCATGAAGTGCCAAAGAAGGCGGCAAAATATCATTCAGGACATTATTTACTGGGGTTCAGCCTGGCCTTTAGTAGGAATTGGGTTTGAACATAATGCAGATATACCACACACTTTCCCTTCACTGAAAAATTACTGTTTACAATGAATAAGCAATGAGGATATAAAATTGACTGAAAGCATCTTAAAAAGGTAAAGTATTTCATTGTAAATGATCTGTGATCCAAATAGTTCTTCCACCTTAGTGAGGGACAAAAGAATTCTTCCATATCATGATGGTTTAAAATTGTATAAACCAATGTTTTCTTCTGAAAAGATATTATCTATTTTTTTCTATCTTTAGAAGAAAATATTCCTAGACATACAACACATGAGAATGAAGTAATTGTAAAGAAACAAATAATATGAAAATATTCCCTACATATAATTAAATGAAAAGCTGTGTTTTAAATAGGAAGTAGATATTAAACAGAATTTTTACACCAGATATTTGAATTGTTGCACCAGCTATTTTGCCCACAAAGAGAGGTATTTAGCATTTCGGTCTTTTCCAAGGTGTTCATCATCTGCTATGCTGACCTCTGCGTGGGCCTAGGTGTGTGTGGAAGGGGGGCATGTGAAGGGGAGTGTGTATGTTTGCTTAACACTTGTTGTGGCAGATTCATGCCTCAGCTCCATCATTTGTTTTAGAAACTTCACAGAGAGTGGATATGAAGTTTAATATCAACAAGAGATCAATTCCCAAATCATCCATTTTACCCTACCTTATAAATCATATGCTTTGTTGCATATTTTATCAAATATACTTTCAAGCCACACGGAGAAATGAGAATGTGGAGAATCCCTCCAATGTCTTGCAACTTTTATGCAAACAGAGTTTCAAGAAAGGATAATTTCTTTTAAAGTACATCTGGGACAGGCATGATGGTGGTGTCAAGCTGCTGGAGTTTTTGTTGCTGGGAGAAGTCGTACAAAAGGATTGGTTTTTACATTGACTAGTTACTGAATCAAGTGCATGAATACATTGGAAATTCAACTGGGGGTTCCTTTTTCTAGCAGATTACTTCTAGAACGAGCTTGCAGACTGAAGCTGACTCTTTTGCTCTCTTTTTGTTTCTTACCTATTTTCTTGGCTTCTTTACCACTATCTACACAATTTTGGAACTTTTTTCCCAACTAAAATTGTTTCATAGTCTGATAATTAGGATACATTTTTTACAAGGAATTTTTAAAAATCTTTGTTTGAGTTAAGAAGGTTAAGGACTAAGGTCTTTTTCTTACCTTATCAATATTGGGATGAAATTGATAAATAAAGACTAACTCTTTCTTTTTATTTTCAACCCAAGTAGATAGTTCCCATACATTAATACATTTTGTGGACCAATATTTGCCATTCTGATGTAAGTTGTCCCTTCTTAACAATATACATTCTGTGACTATGTTGACAACACTATTGGTGAAGATCCTAACTGGTCTTAAACACACATAGGGAGAAATTTGCTCAGCCAGTGTCAGTCTTAAGCATGCCTATCAGAAGATCTTTCTATAGCTGGGGAATTTTCCCATGAAAGGGATTAAGTTATGGAAGAGACACTTATCCCAGAGTTTTGCATTCTTCTTGAGCACTACTTAAGGAACTTAGATCCCATGTCCATTTGGATCTCTCTCTGCACAGATCTTTGTCATGCCAGTGCTTGAAATGCATCTCTAAGAGAATTCACTAGCACAGAATGAACGAGAGTGGAAGGCGTCAGTGGGGCTCACCAGGTCCAACCCCCCTGCTTAAACCAGGCTACCTAGAGCCTCTTGCCCAGGATTATATCTGGGTGTACTTTTCATGTCTTCAAAGATCCAGGCTCCACAATCTTTCTGGGCAGTCTGTGCCGTGGTTCAGTCGCCCTCACAGTAAAAAATCATTTGCTGATGTGCAGAGGCAATCTCCTGTATTTCAGTGTGTGCCTACTGCCTCTTGTCTTTTCACTGAGCATCCTTGAAAAGACACTGGTTCCCTCCTCTTTGCACTATTCCTTCTGGGATGTATGTGTGCTGCCACCTAGAGAAATGTCAAAAACCTTCCTGAAGCCCAGGCAGACAATATTCCCTTCATCTACCGGGCAAGTTGATTCATCAGAGGAGTTTAAAAAGTTGTTCAGCATGAAGTTCCCCTGGTAAATCCATGCTGACTATGTTATTTTGTCCTCCTTCATGTGCCTGGCAATGCTTTCCAGCAATAGCTGCTCCATCAACTTCCTGGGGATAAAAATGACGCTGGCTGGCTGGCTTGTACTTTTCCAAGTCCTCCTAGTTGCCTTTTTCCAAGATGGGTGACATTTGCTTTCATCCAGTCTTTGGGCACTTTCCTCAGTCACTATGATCCATCAAACATCATTAGGAGTGGCCTCAGAATAACATCTGCTAACACCCTTGAGACCTGTGGCTGCATCTCAACAGGGCCTGTGGACTTCATGGAATACGTACCAATTCAGTGACTATGCCCATAAAAGTTTGCAAGGGATAAGAGAACGTATTAACAGGTACCTGAAGAGTGAGTGAAAAACTATGGAAGCAATCCAAAAGGACAAAGACTTGAGTTCCCTTTTCAGACAAAGCATCCTATCGTGGAGCTGAGCAGCTTTAGATCTAGGGAAGCTTCCCCTCTGAAAGGATGCAGAAGACATTCTTTTACCCGTATCCACTAATAAAATGTATTGACCATTCACTTGCAATACAAAAAAACTAAATTATTTCCAAAATTGTTGCCGCCTAACTAGACAATCATGTACTGGCTGGGTATTCCCCTAACAGATGACAGCACCTGCTTGATGCCTCTTATGCCTACAGACTATTTGAATTAGGTCATCTGAGTGGGGATTACTGGTCTGGGAACTTTCTTTCTGATGAATTTGGAAGATTTACTGAAGCAAGGACCTGAAGATGAAAACTTCATTTCCCACCAGTGCACTTTAACATCCACGGCTGTAATGCCATTGTTTCTCACCAACTGAGTCAAGAATTTATGACTACAAAGTGAATCAGCTCCAAAAGGAAAGATAAAGGCTAGAAAACATTCTCTCTTGGTAAAGCAAATGAAGTGACTAAATTCTAATCACTCGCTGGCCTAAAGCTTCAAGGAGGGGGAGGTGGACCAGGTTTCCTTCCACTGCCGTTCTCTTTGTCACCTCAGTGTTTTATAGGGGTATGCAGACATTCAAAAAGAGAGCTTTGCTGAATTCATAAAATTCAGTCTTAAAAAATAACTTGATAGCAGCTGAAATGAAAAGAACAAATAAAATGCAATTAATTCCACGGAAGCTTGAAATGATTATTTCTTCATTTTGCATTTGAGGATGTATATTGTGTGAGTTTGTCTTGTATTGTTCTACAGGTTTTCTAACTGGCACACCTTTCTTTATGAATGGACTGTCCTTTCCTAAATGCTCTCATATGGAGGAACATGCTTCTGATAAGAAGAGCACTAGGGTGTCTTTACTTGACCTTTTATTTTTACTGATGTTTGGTCCTTGGAAATGAATGGGGTTTTTCAATTGAAATGTCTTACTATTGTTCCCACAGGATAAGCCACAGGCTCTTCTGCTCAGAGCTGTCACTAGTCAGCTATTCTCCTATCTGCCTTTAAGTAGTTGAATGTTCTGGTCTAAAAGTAGCACCTTCTATGTAGCCATGCTCTTAGCTGCCAGTGTCATCTTGAATCCAAACACCCTCCCGCAAGGGACCGCTGGTTCTGTAGTCAACTAAGGGGAAAAAAACGGTCCATCCATGCTTCCTGATTTAAAATATAAAGGTATATAAAGGTATGGTGTCCCTAAACGATTCTCTGCAGTTGAACACTACTTATCTTTGCCGTGTTTCTTCAACTCACTTGCAAGTCATTCATGCGTTACCTTCTTGTGAGAATTGCTTGGTTTGAAGATGATTTAAAAGGGTATGAGAATACTTTTGTGCCTCTGCTATAAGGATGCTTTTCAAATCCACACAAACCTCCTGCAAATGCAAAAGCATTCATCCTGTATTGTCCTAGGCTACAATATAAAAATGTATTCTGCTCCCAACCTCAAGAGCTGCTGAAACCGGGAGGGGCATCGTTTTTTCCTTATCTCCTTATCTCTTAACGGGGCCATCCATGTCTTGCCACATGACTCAGAGATGACTCCCTCCAGGAGCCATTTCTGTTTAAAGGGTAATCAAGGAACCACTGCATGACTCAGAACAATTTGAGCCCATTGCAAGATGCTCTGCCCAGGGGGCAGGAGCTAAGCATCCCCAGCTGGATAGAATCTGAGTTTTGGGACACCGCAAGCAGTCTTTCCACTGGCTTCCTAGAAGAACGGCCACCCTCACCCACTGGTCTTCAGAGGACAAGAGCTACCAGATGGTTTCTACAGGATCACCACTTCAACAAGACCATTTCATCCGGACTGCTGCCACCACCCTAACTAGCAGGGTGACAGGTCGTATTCTGTCCGTGGTTTTTCTTTTGTATTATTGCATGTATTTGGTTTTTCCCCTTTTCCTAATAAATTGTATTTCTGACTTGGAGTCTTGCTGCCATGCTGGATTTCTTCAGACCGACTAGCTCCTGACACCAACAGCCAGAGTGGGCTGCCCCCAGAAAGCTGTCGAATCCAGGGTGCAGCTGTAGGGCACAGCTGCTCTATGGCACAGGTGGACTGCATTGGGGATAGGACTGCGCCGAGGGCAGGGACAAGGAACAGGGAGAGGTCTTCTGTATGTTTTCCAAAGGAGTTTCTTCCCTGGAGGGCCAGGGACAGAAAGACACTGACTCAAATGCATACATCAACTTAGAAATGGGGAGAGGTCCCAGAGGAGGATACAATCTTTAACACACTGGGAGCAACTGGGGGTGGACCACAAGGCGGGGAATACAATGTTTAAACCAATAGGGGACTACAGGGGAGGAGAATAACTTAAACAAACCAATGGGGTTTTGAAGACTATAAAATTGATAGGGAAGTTTCTAGAGAAAGGGGCAGGCTTGGGGAGGGATTGACATTCAGTGGGAGGAGGAAAAGGGAACAAAAGGGCAGGTCTTTGGGGAGATGGACAACTAGGGCAAAAACTAACACCACGGGGGGAAAGGAACAATCCATTAATAATAAAATATGCTACAACAGCACAAAACCGGAAGTATTCTAAAACTGACTACTCAAACTGCATTGCAATCAAAAACACACACTGCAACAGCGACAGCATCTCTTGCTGCTTTTGCTTTCAAACCAGAAGAGGTGCCAACCAAAAAATTAGCAAACTTAAAAGTTAACTGGCTGCAGTTTTGATTTCCTTCTTAAATATATTACTGCTTGTCTAATTGGCTTAGCAGCATGTCTGTTCTTAGTGCCAAGCAGGGATTCACTTTGCCAGGCATGGAGGAAGCTTCTAGGAGCTTTTCACAAAAGATTCACTTCTGTGGCTGGCTTCTTCCCTCCCCACCAAAAACCAAGCCATGCAAAACCAACACCTTAACTAATCCCTAGTACTTAGTACGCATCCAATAATTCCTTTTAAACTATACTTTACATTTTTTACCAAATGCCCTGAAAAGAAATGGATCCATAATATTGATCAAAATAGTTCCAGTTCAATAGAAATATTGGGTCATGCAACTCTGGTTTACATCACTATTTTTTGTACAATCAACAGGAGCTTTTTTCGCCTCTAAAGAAATGTTTCCTGATGGTTTGGATCAGAAGATCCAGTATTGCCATGGTGAGATTTTTGTTTTGAAGGCCATAAGCTGTGCTCAGTGTTTTGGCTATATTCTTTGTTGTGCCTTGCATATATTTTGGATAGAAAGCCAGTAGAGATGATGTCCTTGCTGCAGTAGCCATGCTAAATAAGGCAGAGCGTCTGGCTGATGTACTGGAGCTGTAGACTATCCACCAGTCTCCCAGGGCGGTGAGGATCTCTAAAGGAATATAATCTTGGCTATGCTCTGGAAGTTTTACAGAGAGAAAGAGCCTCATAGCTCTAATGATTTGTCTCCTGGAGTTCTGAAGAATATGTTGTAAAGAAGAAGGCTGCTGTCTTTCGCAACAATCTTCCACGCATTCAAGAGGATCATTTAACTTCTTGTCTGAGAATGAAAGAAATATTAGTAGTAATTAGTTCTTTTTTCTCTGTCGGTGCATCACTGATTGAGTTTGGGTAGGTTACATTTTATTTCTTTTTTTTCTTTAAATATTACATCGTAAGGTGTTCCAAATTCCCAAATTCTGCTTCACTTTATTTTGTAGGCCAGACTGGTTCATCTTGTCTCGGCTGTATTATTGCAGACCATATCTGAATGAATTTTTTTTTTTTTTCATTTTGAACATTATTAGATTTAAACTGTATGAACAGAACACTTGATTTATCATTATTTTAGCAGTTTGGAAGGAAATAGAGAATTTTTAAGAAAATGACGCAACTCCACTTGTGGTTTTCAATGGAAGAGAAGAATAACAATGTCCTACATTCACAGCATTGTTTGCAGTAATATTGCAGCTAGTTTCCAGCAACTTAGGTCAGGTTCTGGAAGCAGGCACCCATGATAGTATAGAAGTCTAAGCAGTTTCATTTTGGCGGCTTTTCTTGAAAAATAGCTAATATGTCTCAACGTTGTGCTGAATCTTGTTGTACAGACTCTTCTTTTGAGGTCTGAACTCCTTGCTGGACTACTGTATCTCAGAATCAGCTACAGTAAACCTGTGTTTCCTTATAGCTTTAAGAATTTGGTTCTAATCTATAAAAGCAAGAAAAGGTTGCCATATTAATACAAGAGAAAGAAAATGTTAGGAAAGCAGTTAATGGCATGGGGATTTTTCCTACAAATTGGAGCAGAGATTTAGTTGTTTGATGGGGTTTTTTGCTTCTCAATGGAATTTTAGAAGTGGTTGGGAAAGAAAGTGTGGATTTTTCCAGGTTTGCCTTTAAAGAAGAATAACAGGGGAAACTGTTAAGAATAACAGGGGAAACTGAAAAGAATTAATCCAGAACTCTATGCCTTTCATACAGAGTTTCAGAAGTGAAAAGCAGGAAGAGACAGCCCAGACAAGATGATTGAATAGAATGAATTCAAAATAGCTTTCTTTTCCCTCTGAATTCCAGCTCTAAACCTTATTAATATTAAGGTATTAATAGGAAATACATCTGTCCTAGGGTGACGTTATGATGCTTGTATCCCCATTCATGTGTTCTGTGAATGTTGGATATTATGTTCTGTACCTTTAAGACTGGCTCTGAAGAGGGAATGTTTTGTTTTGGTTTTCTTATCAACCTGGCGGGACACAGAGACTGCAGCTTTTGCTTTTTCTGCTTTTGCTTTTGGCTTTGCTCTCTCTCACTCTTGCTTGCTTCGCTTCTGCTTGCTTTTGCTCATTAGCTAGTTTAGCTAAACTGTCCAAATTTCTTCCTGGACCGTTTCTCCTTCAGGTCTTCCTGACCATTTTGAACCTGCTCCGGACTGGGACCTGGGAAACACCGAGAGTTTGCACCTTGTGGCCTGCAGCAGCTGGCCCAGCGCCGGAGGGACTGAGAACAAAGTGACCACCCCCCCAAGAGAGACTTTCTGAATTTGTCATCTTTTTCAGAGTGCTGTCATCCAGAATTGTTCCTTTTGCGTGCTGGGGGGTGCTGTGCCTATTAAATGAACAGGTTCGTTCCACTTCTCTCTGAGGAATCCTTCCCGAACCAGTTGGGGGGAGGGGCCCTAATTTGGAAATTCTCCTCCAAATTTGCCCTAAACCAGGACAACATCGCAATCTCTAAGATTTAAAAATGGACGATGAAGTTTTCTATCCAGTAAAGTGTAAGGCTTCACATTTTAATCTGATTTGCATTTTGGTGAAAGCCGGGCATCCTTTGCAATTTACCAGATAACAAGGGATTTAGAACAGTAAGTATGCAAGTAATCTTTTGGACCCTTCATCTCCCTTCTTATGACAATGAATACATTTATTAAGCTTGTTGTCCTGGTATGTTTTTATTCCATCAGGGGATTTGATCATACAAATGTCTAGTCATTCTTTCCTTGTTTTCAACCACTCTAAGAGCATTAATCAGAACTATTCAGTAGTTCTTGATCTGCAACAGTGACAAGCACTAGACTGGTAAGAGTCAGTGGGCATCAGCAGATCCCCTATGACAGCACGTGGCGGGCTGTTCTGGCAGGACTGAAGTTTGAGGGGCTCGAATTCTGTGAAATAGAACATTCGAGGGATGGGAAACATGGAAACAGATTCTGAGCTTTCAACCCAACACATGAAGAAGTAATAAGGCAGGTAATTTTCTGTGGAAATTTCTTTAGCCCCAGTGTTGTGGATGATGATCACTCTTCCTACCTCCTTTGGCCAGCTACCAGTTTTCCCCTCCATTACTCTGCTTATGGACAGAAAACCAGAAGAAGGGATTTTTGACCAAAACACCTATCAGGACCTTAGAGTGTTTTTTGCTCCAAAATGTTTCAAGGCAGATAGGGAAACAACTCCATTTTCGAGAGTGTGTTGAGAAGACAAGGTTGAAAGTTAAAAACCATGGGTTCTTTTTCTATATATGTTACTGATTGTGCTTATTATCTTAGTCATGTTATATATATATATATATATTTGGTAGGGTTTGTTCTTTTTTTATTTTTCTTGGGTTTTTTTTCCTTTTTTTTTTTTTTTTTGATTCATCCTTGAGATAAAAGGCCAAAAGTACAGAAAAGTTCTGTACGGTTAAAACACTTTTGAGATGCCTCATGCTGAAAAACTTGTAGCTACTGCTAAGGCCCATTGGCCAATTCCTGCTTCATTTCTGAGAAGGCCCATTGGCCAATTCCTGCTTCATTTCTGAGAAGCTATAAAATTCCCATCTGTATTTTAGTTCTAACAATTTGTTGTTATGGTGGAGATGCAAATTAAGAACAACCATTTTTGAATCTGTAGGGATGTATTTACCATTTTGTAGCTGCCTTTTCAGTTTCTGAGCCACTATTGAAAAAAAGGAGAAGTATCTACACTGTTTTCAACCTGTAGACCATCCACTACTGTCCACATGCTCAGATTCAAAGGCAAACAAGCCTGTCTGGCCTCATTGGGAGGAATTATTTGCATTCAAAATACTAGACTAGTATTTGATTTCCACCAGCAGAGTCCATTGGGCAGCTCCTGTCATCTGCATTTCAATATTTAATCCTCCTCTATGTTTACTGTGCAAAGCTCTTTCAGAATGATGGTGTGCCCACTGTCTCACCAGCTGTGACGTTTGCAGCGAGTCTCCCACGGAAAGGAGCTGTAAAAAAGGCAAGCCAGGACAGTGATTTCTGTTGCTCAATACCCACAAATCAAAGCTATTTAGTCTAATTTAAGGCTGAAAAAGAATTCAAAATGCCTTCAAAGGATTCAAAAAATCATCAGACAATACTGCAGTTCAGTATTCAGGACAAGAGCATATCCCACAGTGTGGTGGTTTGACAGGAAATGTGTTTTCTGGGATGCTGTGGTTAGGCCAATGGATGTTCAGATTTTAATATTGGCACCTAAGGTGGCCATTGGGACATTGGATGCACCTCTGAGAACACAGGGTTAAAAGCAGGGCTCTCCCCTGGGAGGCTCTCTTGGGTTCCGGTCAGGGAAAGGTTCAGATCTCCCCTGCCTGGCTGCGGGCTGGGCGGGGCAGGGGAAGCCACCCAGCCCGGTGAGGTAGGCTGGGCCCCTGGCCAGAAGGGAGGTGAAGGCCCCTGCAGGATGGAAGGGTGGCTGAGAGGCATTGGGCAGCCCCCCCCCCCCCCCCCCCCACCGCAGGAGAGACAGAGGGAGAGCTGGTGCCTGTTCTTGGCCGGCCGAGAAGGAGAAGAGGGGAGTGCAAGAAGGGGCCTGGCAGGGCAGCCATGGGAGTTCTGGACAGACAGAGCCTCAGATTTTTAACCCTTTTCTTGGATGATGGAAACCTTACAAATGCTAATCCTCCTGGAGTTGAATGAGAAGAGAGATATAGAGGAGATAAGAGGAAATGGGCCACGAGAGAAATAGAGAAGAACGCAGGTGGAAGAGATGATGGAGTAGCTTATGCTGGACTCTTTGTGTGTAGCCATGGACAGAGCCATGTTTCCTTGTGATACAGGGACTGCATTCTAGGGGGAGGCAATGCCTCAGGACCAAGAGGGTTCGGTGTGGGTACCCCTCGGCCCCAGGGGGTGAAAAATATGGGGGGGACAGATGTCCCAAAATTGAGACTGTGCCTTTTTGCAGTGGGATGAAGCATCCTTAAAAGTCGACCCTAGAAGCAGCTCTGGTCTGTGTTCAGTGGTGAGAGCACTGGACATGAAAGGAATAGGTCACCACTGGCACAAGAAGGACTCCTTGTCCTCTTGATGAACTGAGGATTGAGTATTCTGAAGGGTGGTGCTGGACCGAGAGTCGATGATTTGGGGGATGTATTGTATTGGGAATTTGGGGAGGAGGAGGAGGAGATGTATTTGTGAAGTTTTCATTTTCCTTGTGTGTTTCTTTTTTTTTTTTTTTCCTTTCCCTTGTAGTTTAGTTAATAATTTTTTTTTTCCCCTAAGTGGGAGCCTGCTTTGCTTATTCCTGGTCACATCTCACAGCAGAAACCAGGGAGAGAGTATACTCATGGGGGCACTGGCATTGTCCCAGTGTCAAGCCATGACACACAGGCTGAGAGAATGAGGGCTGTTTAGCCTGGTGAAGAGAAGGTTGCATGGAGACCTCACAACACCTTCCAATATCTGAAGGGAAGCAGGAGAGGGACTCTTCATTAGGAACTCTGGAGACAGGACAATGGGCAATGGCTTCAAAATGAAAGAGGGCAGGTTGAAATTAGATACTCGGAAGAAATTCTTCCCTGTGAGGGTGGTGAAGCACTGGCACAGACAGCCTGGAGAAGTTATGGACACCCCAACCTGGTGTTCAAGGCCAGGCTGGATGGGGCTCTGAGCAACCTGAGCAAGTAAAAGGTGTCCCCGCCCATGTCAGAGAACTAGATGGCCTTTAAGGTCTTTGTCTACCCCGGCCATTCTATGATCCTGTGATTCTGCTGTGGTAGCGTTCAGGATGGAGCGTGTTCTGCATGTTGGCCATTTCCAATACACCATTGGTTCCAGGTGCCTTACACTAGCTTGCTCCCTGAAAATTCGGTCAGAATGAAGAACATCTCTATATATATTAGACACATAATAAATGAAGAAATGGGTTTGCACATTTGTCCACTAAGTTGTGGATGAGATTGCTGTGAAGTTTCATTTGGTTTTCTTGTTTGCTCATGAGGCCGACGGTCCTTGTGTCAGCTGCCTCAAAGGCAGCATTTGCCTCCTCCTCCTCCCTTCTCCCTCCTCCCTCTTTCAATTTCTTTCCCTTGACAATTTAATGTCGTTTTCCCTTTCATACCTGAAAATCCCTGCATGCTTCTGGGCTTTCTCCTTTTTCATGCAGATCTTCTTCCACCCCTGACAATCCATACTTTTCATACCATAAGGGCCTGCTTGCAGGCATAAAAGACTTTGATTCCTTATTATATCTATGGGAATTTAATTAATAGCTTCATGCCTTTTCATAGAAAGAGTAGGGAATTGATAGCTTGTTCCCTGAAGTACAGAAGGAAGAGAATGAAACATGAATCATGTGGAGTGGAAAAGTTGCTCTCTATTTTCTTCCAAGAACTACCCCAAAAGATACAGGGGGTGATGAAGCCTGGCTAGATGAGTTTCCCTTCTAATGGAAGGAAACAACCACGCCACTTCATACAAGTCAGTCCTATAGAAGAGAGAAATTCACTTCTGGGAACATTGCAGGATTTGAATGCAGAGTCACACTCATCCTTTGTTGCTTTGTTGTCTGCTTGGCATGGAACACGCTGCTTTGAAGAGGGAAGTGACTAACAGACAGTCCACTTTACAAACACATATGCTTCCCTCTTCTTCTGAGACCTCAGCACAGAGCCCTCTTTGGCATGGTACTTCAAGGTAAGAAGGAGCGGGCAGAGGGCACTGCGAACAGACAGCAGTTTGCAGGTTGTATAGGAAAGAGGACTGCCCCTTGAATGTGGTGCAAATACAAACTTCCACCAGTTTCAGGGGTACACTTCAGCCAAGCTTGTTGTCCTGGCACATTTTTTCTCTGTGAAACGCTTTGCGGTATGATCTGGACGACAAGAGATGCAGAGTACGGGGCTACGTAGTGCTGAGAAGGTAAATGTCTGGCCCCAGTGTCTTTTGGCAGAAGCAGTGCACTAGAGCCGTTGGCTGCTGCCACAATGATCTGTGTGAGAAACAGATGCCTAATCCCCTCCGGGAGAGTAAAAGCAGGATTGGTTACAAGAGTCGAAGAGCACTGGGCTGGCGGCTGCCGCATACCAGCTGTAAAAGGAGCATGACTCCTACTGGCCTACCAACCAAACTCATGGTGGCAGTGGTAAAGATTAAAGTTCAGTGAGAGCTATTTGTGCTGCTACCTATGGCCCTTCTGTGGAAACAAATGTGCCTACCTTTAGGTTCCGAGATCCAGAGAACACAATGGTAGTTGCAGCGGAAAAGGGAAGGACAGAGCGCACTGGTGAGTTTGATGTGGCTTACACAGGGCAGGCAGAAGGTGCAGCCCAAGTCTCGCTTTTATTTCTAGAGCCTTTTTCTACGCAAACAGCTGCTGGATGTTTGCAACAAAGATGTGAGTGTGAAAAAGTGAGGGCAGGTCTATGTGGGAAAGAAGATACAAAGCATTGTGTGCAGTTTAAAAGCTGTTTAGAAAAAAAAGGAGTTACTTTGAGAACATCTTCTGTCTTGACACTTCCACCTGTGTGATCTTTAGCTGCTTTGGACATGTCCACAATGAAAGAATGTGAAAATATTTGCGCTGCCAATGTCAGGTTGCACAGGAAAGAGGGTAGGTTGGCAAATGCCTTCTGTCCTGGCACATCTGTCAGTCAGAAGTGCAGCTGAAAACGCTTGGCTGTAGCGATAGTCTCTGTCACTTTGAGAGAATGTGCTGATGCACGTATATATATCATTGAGAAAGTCCGTGAGAATCGCTAGTATGTTTCGTTTGGTTGACAGACTGCAAAGGGAGCGTTATGGCCAGCACTGCCTTTTTGTTGTAGGACTTTTTCTTTGAGAGCAGCCGCTGGACATTTTGAAGCGGTTTGGGATCTTCAAGTGTTAGAGTGCAAGATGGTACCTAGATCTTGAGGGAAAGTGCATATCTCCAGGAAGCTGAATGCAGTTCAGTGGGTGCAAGTTACATGTTGAGCAGCTGATGGCCCAGAAAACTTTCTAAAATGAAGAGGCCATGCTGCAATTGCCTTTTATTTTGAAGCTTCTAAACTGTGCAGCCAACAATGAAATGATTCTTTTTCCTTCTCTGCTACATGCAGGATCCCATTCTGTCAGTACCCGAGAGCCAGGATCCACAGCAGAGCTCTTGTCCCTACACTGCTCCCACACGAACGGGGCTGGGCTAGAAAAGTGCTTGTCTTTTTCCTGGGCACTGTCAGCGCTCTTCTAAATAACCACACCACAGCATTGTCAACTCACAAAACCAGGACACGCACCGAGCCCAGCTCACAACCACCCCCAGGACCCAGCCAAGTCAGAAACGTCCCTGCTCTCCAATCAACTGTGTCAGGACAAAAGGATTTCACCGATCTTCCCCTTCCAAGTGGATACTCTTCTTTGCCCCACACTCAAAGGCCGACACCAGATCTTCTGCCCTAACAAACTTTTTCTCTCTCACAGAGCCTGGTAACAAACTTGAAAATGTCGGCTGAGCTCGCAAAACTGTTGGTGGAGAAAGCTCTTTGCTGCCTACAATTTCAATTGCACCCATCAAACTATAAACATGCACCCTGCTATCGCCACTTTCCTTCTCAGCTCTAGGTACCACCGTAAGCCTTCAATCTCTCAGAGTCAGGATCCAAATGGGATGGCACCAGGGACTGCTCACACAGTCCCTAAAGCTACAAGGGACAAAAACCTGTCCTGCAGAGGCCTGGCCTGGCCTCTGCATTCCCACTGACAGTTCAACAACTCTAACCCAGAGAACTGCCTATTGGGAAAAGCCTTTCAATTCACTGAGACCACCCAAAGTGGCCACCCAAACTTTGCCAAAGGGAGGAGGAACTAGAAGCCCATCTCAAAAGAAATGGCATCCCCTCCTCCAAAATCCAAAGCATCCAGGGCCTGATCCTCTACAAAGGTGTCAGACCACTGCTATTGGGCATTACCTGTGCGGGGCACTAGCTAGGCTGCACACCAAGACCCAGCGCAGCTCTTTACCTTGTCCAAAAGAAGTGTGCTGGCAGAATTTCAAGAAGGCTGCCTTGAGAAAGTGGAAAACACAGGCCAAATGGATTCTTTCAGGAAGGAGACTGCCTTCCAAAGATGGATACCGACTCCATGATTGTACAAATTGAGTCAGTGCTTCCAAACCAAATATGCCAGGATAGAAAGTTGCTGCCGCCCTTAAGCTGCACGACACAGCTTCTTATCTGCACCTCCAACACTGGGGCTAAGTTCTTTCCTTCCCATGAGAAAGCATTGCTGTTCTCCTTCAGGAACTTACAGAGCAAAAGTTGCATACCACGTCCGGTACTGACTCTGTCCAACAATGGCTCCTACACAGAAAGGACCAGGACAGAAATGTCTTGCTGTACTATACCTTCCCACGATACCTTATCATCAGCCCTACCAACATTGCCACCGTATCTTTTACTTCCCAAGCAAGGAAAGGCACTCCAAGTCACTTGGCTTTGCCTTGCCTCCAGTACCATGCCTAGTTTTCCTAGCCTACCCTACCCTAGCTTTGCTTGCTTGCCTATGTCTGCCTTGCCTAGCCCTTCAAATAACTTCCTGGCTTTGCTTTGCCTTGTCTACCACTCTTTGCCTTGCCTTTCATGCAGGTAAGGCAATGCAAAGCAAGTGTAGGCAATTGTAGGCAAGTCAAGGGACAGGTTGGCAAGACTGAAGCCGTGAGGGGAAAGCAAATGGAGTGGTAGGTGAGACAAGTCCCAGAAGTTAGAGGCAAGGCTGGGCATAGGAGGTGATGGTAACCGGAAGGGCTAGGCAAGGCCAAGCCCTGTAGGAAAACTGCAGGCAGGTCAAATGTGAGGCATGGGTATGCAAGGGAATGCAAAGCAATGGAGAATTAGCAGGGCATGGCAAGGAAACTGGTTGGTTGCCCAAAGCAAGGCAAGTGGCAGGTCCATTCAAAGACTGCTGGTACACAAAAGCGGCCCGGACCGACCGCTCTGTCCAGCCTTGATCTTGCATGGGTCATGTTTAATCTGCACCTAAGACACTTGAGTTGCCTGCTTTCCTTTGTATGCAAAAGAACTGTCATTCTGCCCCTGAAGCCCAAGGGTGAAAGATGAACTTTGTGTCCAAAATTCAAGACATGTAAGCATAGATGTCAGAAGAAAGCTGTCAGGACAGATAGGTGTGCTTGCACGTGGCCTCCTCCAGGCTTCCTCTCACAAGCTCCTGAAACGCTGGGGCCTTGAGAAAAAAAAGCCAGTGGAAGCCTGGAGAATCCTAGGAGAAGCAGGCAGGGCAATGCATGTGGAAGAGATTCCACAAAAAGAGAGGTGGTGAATTCCAGGTGGGGGACTGATGAGCAAGGTAATGCAAGGCAAGGAAGGGGTTCAAGGACAAGGCCAGACAAGTGGTGGCTTTGCCAGGCAACACAAAAGAGAGGGAGACAAGGCAATAAGAGTCCTAGAAGGAGAAGGAAATGAAAGATTGGAGCTGGACAAATGGGAAGGAAAAGAAGGATAGGTGAGCAAGTCAATACAAGGCACTGGCTTGGTATGAAGGGCAAGGGAAGGACATGCATGGGTCAGGAAGGCAAGGGAAAAGAAAGGAATTGTCAGCAATGACAAGAAATGCAAGATTGGGTAGGAAAGGCAAGGCAATGTGGGGGAGGGATAGGCAACACAATGGGTATCTTAACAGGAAATGTCCATGCACAGCAAGGCCGAAGGAGAAGTGGTAGAGAGGTCAAGGTGGGAAATAGGTGAGTGTGTGCAGCCAAGAAAGAAAGAAAGAAAGTGCGTAGCTCTCGTGTGTGTGTGTGTGTGTGTGTGTGTGTGTGTGTGTGTGTGTGTGTGTGTCTGTGTGAAGTTTGCAGGATGTAAAGCAAAGAAAGGTGTCTCTTGATTGTGGAGTGAATGGATGTTTTCGAACGTAAGTGGCAAGGTCCAAGCAACCTTTTCATCCTGGTACATCTGTGTCTGTGAGACATAGTCAGAAACGTCTCCTTTTAGATTCAGACTGCAAGCAGGACATAGAATGTGACTGTGTGAATAGCTGAGCAGGAAAGCACATCACATCAGCATGTTTCAACAGAAGCAGTTAGTGCGAGAAGGAGATGGACGTGTGGGACTCCAGCAATATGGCAATGCACTCAGCTGAGAAGCAAAGTGCAATGCCTCGGTGTATGCTCTGAAAATAAAAGGCTGCAAGGAAAAAGCAAGATTTCACAGGCCAGTGAAATCTTTCTGTCCTGGCACACTGAGCTGTTTGAAGGTGAACCGCTGTTTGGTTTCACTAAGGACTCGGAGACATGGAGAGGATGTGCTTGTCCATGTAGCTGAGAAGGAAAGTGAGAATCACCGGTACGTTTGGCAGAGTTTGTAGGCTGCGAGGAGAAGGTGACGGCCAGGCCTGGCTTTTGGCTGTGGCACTTGTTGCAAGGAAGAAGCTGCTGGATGGTTAAGCTTTTGGGGATCTGCAAGAGTGAAAGACTACGCTGGTACCTCATAAAACTAATGCTTGTTGATCATCTGGCTGAATCTATGACATAAACCAGAAGTGAAATTTCCCCCCATTTCCCTCAGTTTTTTCACCTTTTCATCCAACAGCCTGGGCCTTTTTCAAGCTGCTGTCAAACGCCTTGCCTTGGAAGCTAGAAGTATCTCAGTTCACCTGCTAAGAAACACAGAAAAGAGCTCAAGTCAATTTCAGAATTGCTCTGAGCAGAGCTGGTGTTTCGGTACCGTAAATTTCCATTGCGAATATGTGCAAAAATCACCATTTTATTAGGCAAAGATTTGAAATACACTAGCAGCTTCATCTTCTTGTCGCTGCAGTCCTTGGAAGTTTTGCTATTTACTGAAACAGGAAACAGGTCAAACACGAGAAGCTTAAGAATCCAAGCTCACTGCCATTGTACAAATAGCACAAACTTGATGAATTCAAGTTACCATTGTAACATACAGAATGGCTCTAGTCAAGCAAATGGATGTGTCGTCCTTCACGGGGGCAGAAAACCTTTCTACCACGTGAACTCTGGGAGTAATCCATCATGCCTCAGTGTGCTGTGGCTGGTCAGAGAGCTACACGATGGGTCTCTTTGCCTATGGCACTCTCAGGGCTCAAAGCTGCACATAAACTCCCTCTCCTTACAGACACGCTAGTAAAGCCCAGCGAAAATGCCGTTCTCCAGACAGCTTACTGAAACCAGCTAGGAGTTCCCAGCATCATGCTGGGCACTTCTGTCCACAGATGGCTTTGCTTTTAATGAACCAGAACAGAGCTGCGTTTTTCTAGTCTTTAGCTCTACTAAGGTATTTGATGTAACATGGTGTGAAAAAATCTGTTTCGACAATGATAATAACAGAGGGGATAATGTACCTTTTGCTGCTCCATTCTTCTTTTGCTGCTCCATTTTGCTTGCTTTGTTATTGCTTTCTGTCAAAGAAACGCCAGCAAAATCCCTCATCAAGTCCTGCTGTGAAGACAGACTGCCAGAAAGGTAGAGAAACTTTGAACCTTTTCAAGACCCTTGTAGCACATGTCTTGGTCAATTTGTATGCAGATCCCTTCTCCAGCAGGACTTTTTTGCACCGTTAGCGCACATTGAACTGAATCCAGTACAAAAGCAGTGAATAGAGGAACTTTTCTTTTCATTAGAATGGTGATAAAAATGCGTATCAAATAAAAGCATTTTAGAGCAGCAGGAAGATTTTCTATGTAGCTAGCAAATCATAAAAAGATGCATATTTACCGGTGGGGTTCCTCTGGGAATTTCAAAGAATTCCAGACAGAAAACACAGCTTAGTAAACTGCAAATCTAAATCACAGTATCTAGAAAGGTGACATGAAAAAGAGCAAGAGGAAGAAAACCAAAAAGAAAACCAAAGGAAGCCAGAAATAAGGCACAACCTCTCCTCCTTCTCCGCTTACTACAGTACCTTAGAAGTACCTACGAGTGTCCTAACAGTCACATAAGTAGAAAACTGTGCCAAGAACAATTGTGGAAACTGGAAAACCATGCTATCCCAACAGAAACATAGGGTTTGCTTTCACGACGATTAAATCTGCATGCAATGCGTACGGTAAGGGTATGTTTTGTATATTCAAAAACAATTCAAAAATATTTCCAAATTGAAGGGGCTGCTTTTTATTTCTTTTGAATTACTTGGCTAAATATGGTGCACGTTAAAATACTGCAGAGATGTGGTTCATTTTCCAGATGCCAACTGCAAAGGAGGGAAGCATTTTGTGTGCTTAAGAAAGTCAAGTATTGGAGAGTGTTTTTGTTACTTCTTTAGAAGGTTAGAATATGCATAAAAGATGCTAGCTGGGGACTTACAATTAATGAATTATTTACTGTCACTAGGTCAAATGACATTAGCTTTCAAAAAGGAAAAGTAGTCTTATTCCACGTGCCAATTTTAAAGCAGATTAATAAGCCTTCAGCAGAATATGGATATGAAGAGGGATATGACATGAAAGGGTAAGCAACACTGGTGACAGCAAAAGGCTTACCTGCTTCACACAAATACAGGAGATAAACTACTATTTTTACACAAACATTGCTATCCAGAGCTTTCCTTGAAAAGTTTCAATGCCAATCATGACAGTAAAATTCGGAGTGACAGTAAAATTCACTCTATCATGAATAAAATTTACTCAATCATGACAGCAAAATTTGCTCAATGATGAGTAAAATTCTTCGTGTAAGCGAAGTACCTTAAGCAAAGGGTAGCTCAAGCATAATTGGCATTTGATGTCAACAAAGGCAACTTGGCCTGCACGTGTCACATCTACTGCATTAAAAAGCTTACTCTGTCTCAGATTCCTTTTGAGGGATACCAACGCAAGCCGTTAAACTGCATGAAAATGATGACTTAAAGGAGGACATATTAGAAGAATGGAATAATGGTTAATGTTCTTTTCCTTCCAACTGCTTTCTTTGCCCTTCTAAATTTTTTAAGTCCTTCCTGGTATCACCGTGATAGCAGTGCAGCAAGTGTTTGGTTGTAAGCTGTCCATATTGCCAGCTTCTGGACTGCCTTCAGAAAACTTCCCACTGGTTTTGGATAGAAATCACAAGCAGTAGAGATGACAAAGACTGCAGAAACCTTCTCATCTCCTTCTAGAGCAGGAGCGTGTCTTTGACCCACTCTTAACTAGACAACTTTCATCAGTCATGAGAGAGTCTCATGTTCAAGAGCTAAGCAATGACAGCTGTAAATGACAAAAAGCACACTGATATTTTCTTGGGACTCCAGCAGAGAGCAATGAAGGAGCTTGAATTCACCTTCTTGGAAAGTTTGAAAATGCACATGAAGTTTAGGAGAGGAGCTAAGCCATGGTAACTTTTGTTGAGTATGTCTGCGTAGACAGAGTTTCCATCACCGCAGAAGGAATGTCATTTAACCCACATAATCATCTCTAGCTGCTAAGCTGCGCTTACTGCAGATTATCCGCAACATATTTTACAGGGTGAGCTTTTATGTGTAATCCCTGAGTAACATTCCAGAGAGAAGTATTTTGGAGGGGGGGAAAGCCCAACTCTTAACTTTTTCAAATAATGGTTACATTTGAAAGTCAAAAAAGATGTAAAACCTTTCTTTCCTAGACGTATTACCAGCACAAACTGTACCAGAATTTACGACGCTTTTATTATGGCAGCATAACTCTACCGTGGACGCTCTGGCTCTGGACTATTCCTTAAGAAACAAAGTCCCCGAGAGAAATAAAACAAAATTAGCCAAAAATATTGGGCTGGATGATTTCAAAGGCTATGTACTAAAGGCCAAACACTTGTAATAATAGTAAAGAGTGGACTAAAAGTTAAAGCATTACTCAGTTCAAAGATATCTTGTTCTCACAGAAGACTGTAAAAAACCTCTCTTTTTCTGGGTCTGTTTTGTGCATTTAGATGTACCTTCTACTCCTTTCCACTGTATGCGAATGTTTATGACAAGGTTGGAGGACCTCATGTAACCTTCTATAAGTAAAGAAAGAGAAGCCAGTAAAGCAAGGCAAAATTGTTAATGGCAGGTGGAAAGAGGGAGGCCAAGAATAGAAAACAAAAGAACAATAATAATTAAACGCCCTCCCTGTCTTCTGTGAAAAGTAAAGGCACAGACAAGAAAGAACAACTGCAAAATTCTCACGAGAAAAACGCACTTTATCTGGCTCAAGTATTTTGTGCTACATTTCTTGCTGTTTTCTCATGCCAAACATCTTAACCATTGAAGGTGTCCCTTTTCTCTTTCTGGAATACAGCTAGGAAGATGGCTGTGTCATTGCTGTCAAGCTGTTATTCTCAGAGGTGTCCAGTTGAAAGTCCTAGATGAACTGATTTGCTCTGTCTCTTTAATATGGCATGACTTAACCACTTCCAGTTTCAGCAGCTGGACTTGCCCAGCCCTACAATTCTTTAATCTTTGAATGGTTATATAAGCTCCTTGGCAACTGGCATTTGTAAGTCCATGAAACTGTGCAGAATTTGCACTATGAGATGATGCCAAATGAGTCATGGCAGTAGATTAACTAGGACATGCAAAGCAGAGAGGAGGGAATGAGAGCACAAGAAGAGGGTACAATCTCCTTTTTTTCTGCAACAGGGCTAACACCGTAGAAATCAAAAGGAACACAAATCCTCCTAGGGGTAGTTCTTGCAAAAAACAAAGACTTCTTTTTGTGTTCACAGATCACAGCAAAATGCGGATGACAAAACCAGGCCATTAAGTCACATACAGTATGAAGCAGTATGAAAGAGGAAAGCAGCTGAGAGCGTCAACCCTGCTGAGTAGTCTCAGTATTCTTCTCGACATTAGCAGAAATTTGAAATGAGGCTCTGAAAATTACAAAGGAGGCAGAAGAAAAGGGAGCAATGACTCCTCTGGCATAGTGTTTCCTAACAGGGATCTTCAAAATGTAAAGATTGTATCATCCTTTCAACTGAAGGAAGGTATTAAAACAACAGGAAGGAAATGGCATCACATGCTAGAAAGACTGGGCAGTGTACTTCTAGACAGAAAGGCCACTGATGGAAAACCGACTAAACTGGCACCAATGCAGCAGCATTGTATTAAAGCCCAAAAATACCCACCGCTTCACTCTTTGCCATTCCGTTCATATGGACACGGCAGCTCTGCAACATTCCTACTGATCATCTCCTTGGCAAACTGGGAGTGAGGGTCCCTAGTGATGCAGAGTCCCCAGGCAGGTGCAGAGGAGAGCTGCTTTTTTGCAAAAACCAGGCTTTTGAAGCACTCAGGCCTTTATCAGTTCCATAGCTTTAAGCCATAACAAAATTCATTCAACCAACCATCCTACACCACGCTGTGAACACGTGACGATTCTAGAACTTGTTGATCTACCTCTGATTCAGCGGCCTCACCTTCCCATAGTCCTTTTCTGCTTAGCCAAAGTATCGGGCCTCAGCCCAAGGCCTTCCTTTTGTAAGCTTCTACCTATATGCAGCAGCAAACCACTACTTTTTTCCGTGCCAAGAGTTTAAGTAGATGATTTGCATCTGCCCTTCCGGTGAAACATAATGGGGAGAGAAAATCCTGTCGGAAATGTTCAGTCCTTCAGTTTTCTAGACAGGCCAAATCAAAAGAAAAGCAAGCTATAGGATTGTGTACTTGCTCTTACAAAGCACCTGCTGCCCTCTGACAATGAACTAGCAGAAAACCAGCAAAAATAAGACTTGAGGCAAACAACCCTTTGAAGGGAATTATGACATGATAAAGAAAGACAACACATTTCCAGCTTGTCGAGATACTTGAAATGTCAGCAAAGGCTTGAGGGCAAAGGCTGAACGAATGGGGAAAGGTTACAAGAATCCCAAGAAAAACATGACCATGGATTAAAAGAATCCCAACAGGTCAACTGACCTGTTGAAGTTTTCAGGAAATCAGTGGCTGCTGATTTAGATAAGCCATTCAAGTTAATTTACCCGCGCACCTTCCACTCCTTTTTCACCTGTCACCATCACAGGGTGAATTGTGACCATGGAATCACAATTCTTTGGATTCTGTTCTTAGCTTTAGGAGACAACTACAGCAGCTGAAGTAGCTGTTACTGATGTGATACCCAGGAACACAGAGTTGACATGTTTCATTCATGTCCAATCACAACTAGCAATACTAAGAGGATAGGATTGGCCTCTTTTCATGATGCTTTTCTTATTTTACAGCCTGCTATGATTCTGCTGAAACTTTTTCATTAGTTTCTCTCTAAAAAGGAGAAAGTCCAATGTCCCTCCCTACTGGTGCAGGTTTACCATTCGGTTTGTCGAGTCTAAAAATGGAATTGGAACTAGCAGGAATTACTGTGTTTAAAGCGTCCCGTCCGTTCAGACAATCTCAGGTCGATAAAAGCCTAGATGTTATTGGCTAAATACTGTTTCCCCCAAGAGCGGACGCACGCAATTTAATCCAACTTTTTATAACAAACTCCAATAATACAGAATCCAGTCATACAAAAGAGTCACAAAGAAGCAGGAAGAATTATCGGACCATTTAGGGTAGCAAACTTCTCACCTTCTTTTGGAGTGAGCATAATCTGCTAGCTGAAGTAACAAACTTGAGGACAGAAATCGCCCTACTATTGAGAAGTTGTTGACAAGGGAACCACCTAAGCTGTGTGACTTTCCCTTTTCTATCCATTGGTCAAGCCTAGTAGCCTAAAATTTACGGGCTCAATCAAAGACAAATGCAATCTAGTCAGAGGTCTATGAAAAGTCCAAAACTAATCAGAATTCTTCTTAGACAATGGAAATGGAAGCAGAGCTACCAATTTCCTTGCAACATATCCCTAAAACTCATTCCTTTCTAGTCATAACTAATGTATAGCCACCAGTACAATCAGGAAAAGATGAAACTTACAGATGTCAGCGAGGGAAGGATTTGAAAGAACTCTTCCCATTATTCATCGTCTAGACAGCAACTATCATTAAAATCAGAGCCCTTTTAGTAGGGCTTTCCTTGTGGGAAATTCAGGACTCCAGGACAACGGAGCAAGAGGATTAAGCAGAAGCCGTTGATTGTTGACATGATGCACTTACACATTCTAAATCTCTGCACACGCTAGGCCCGCATTTTTATCTTGGTGCCTTTGTTATGTCCACGCATTCTGTGTGCACCTCTCAGAAGATACGTTTGGTTACAGTCCAGGCGCTTTGCTGCCCCCCGTTATCGAGTTCTTGTAGTCTTGGAATTTGGTTTCTCAGCTTCTCTTTCTTATTTTAGCACGGCTTATGTCTTAGTAACCTTGATGAATTCCAGAGGGCTCTGAGAAAATTCTGATAAGAACATATTCCAGCTGGATGGCTGGTGCACCCTTTAGTCTAAGAGGTTCAGATACATTGCTACAATTTCCCCCTTCTTCGTCTTGCACCAGCTAAACCCTTTCCCACCCTATTTTCTTCCAAGAGGCTCACCAGTTTCATGATGCATGGAATAACAAGAAGCAATATAATAATGACTACTAGTAACAACAAAGTTCCCTTTACAAGATCTTTCAACCATCGAGTTGTTTCCCATCTCTCCAACCATTCAGGCGTAACCCTCTCATTCCCAATCAATTTCTTCATGTTATCTTGTCCTTGTTTGAGTTTCCAGTGAATGACTGCAGAATGGTTAGAGAGGTTCAAAAAACACATTCCTTCCAAATCCTCACACTCTTGCCCATGTGCTAACAAGAAAGCTAGAGCAGCATTATTTTGCAGTGTGCAATGACTAATGGTATCTACACCAGTGAGAACCTGATTTAAAATCGCTGATCTTACCTTGAGTCGTTTGACCACCCAGCATCGCAACTTAATAAGCAAACTCAAAGCTTGACCAACAGCGACACCTGCTGTCAGGAGTGGCGCAATTAATAGAGAGGAGCGCCCAAACCAGTACACAATTGAGGCAAAGGCGTTTTAAGCTTAGGCTTCTTCTTTCAGTTCCCTGGAGGCGAAGGGAGTTCTTCACACACAATGCATTGTGCCGCTGGCGGTACGTTCCGGTGGGGCGCTTGTGCCGAAAGACGCCAAGGACACAACGCCGTGTTGTTAATATTTGTTTGTCGCGTTTCGGAAGCTGCTCTTAGCCGAGTCCCCCGCAGGCGAAGAAGCGGCTTCTTCGCACACAGAGCATTGTGGCGAGCGCAGGGAGCTCCTGAGAGCGGTTTGTGCCGAAAGAAGCCCGGGACCGGCACTTAGCTTCGGAGAGCTGCGTATCTGCGTCTTCTGCGTGTCTTGCCGCTCTACACTCAGCAAAAAGCTTTTCCACCATATCTTGCAAGGAGAAACTCTGCCAGGAAAGAAAACATCCAAAATCTTGTTCTAAAGCTTGCACGGGGGTGTGCAAAGAGTTTGGCAAGAATGAAAGGTAGTTGTCCAAAACTCGTTCTTTTCCAATAGAATAACCATGGAAAAGGCAGGAGAGTGGTAAAGTACTGTTTTCTCTAAGTCTGAAGGCTGCCCACACTGTGCCTGTGTGCTGCAGCTTGCATCTTCGCCTTTGGGAAGCTGCCGCTCGCCGATTCTCCCGGAGGCGAAGAAGCGGCTTCTTCGCACACAGAGCATTGTGGCGAGCGCAGGGAGCTCCTGAGAGCGGTTTGTGCCGAAAGAAGCCCGGGACCGGCACTTAGCTTCGGAGAGCTGCGTATCTGCGTCTTCTGCGTGTCTTGCCGCTCTACACTCAGCCAAAAGCTTTTCCAGCATATCTTGCAAGGAGAAACTCTGCCAGGAAAGAAAACATCCAAAATCTTGTTCTAAAGCTTGCACGGGGGTCTGCAAAGAGTTTGGCAAGAATGAAAGGTAGTTGTCCAAAACTCGTTCTTTTCCAATAGAATAACCATGGAAAAGGCAGGAGAGTGGTAAAGTACTGTTTTCTCTAAGTCTGAAGGCTGCCCACACTGTGCCTGTGTGCCGCAGCTTGCATCTTCGCCTTTGGGAAGCTGCCGCTCGCCGATTCTCCCGGAGGCGAAGAAGCGGCTTCTTCGCACACAGAGCATTGTGGCGAGCGCAGGGAGCTCCTGAGAGCGGTTTGTGCCGAAAGAAGCCCGGGACCGGCACTTAGCTTCGGAGAGCTGCGTATCTGCGTCTTCTGCGTGTCTTGCCGCTCTACACTCAGCAAAAAGCTTTTCCACCATATCTTGCAAGGAGAAACTCTGCCAGGAAAGAAAACATCCAAAATCTTGTTCTAAAGCTTGCACGGGGGTCTGCAAAGAGTTTGGCAAGAATGAAAGGTAGTTGTCCAAAACCCGTTCTTTTCCAATAGAATAACCATGGAAAAGGCAGGAGAGTGGTAAAGTACTGTTTTCTCTAAGTCTGAAGGCTGCCCACACTGTGCCTGCGTGCTGCAGCTTGCATCTTCGCCTTTGGGAAGCTGCCGCTCAGCGATTCTCCCGGAGGCGAAGAAGCGGCTTCTTCACACACAGAGCATTGTGGCGAGCGCAGGGAGCTCCTGAGAGCGGTTTGTGCCGAAAGAAGCCCGGGACCGGCACTTAGCTTCGGAGAGCTGCGTATCTGCGTCTTCTGCGTGTCTTGCCGCTCTACACTCAGCAAAAAGCTTTTCCACCATATCTTGCAAGGAGAAACTCTGCCAGGAAAGAAAACATCCAAAATCTTGTTCTAAAGCTTGCACGGGGGTCTGCAAAGAGTTTGGCAAGAATGAAAGGTAGTTGTCCAAAACTCGTTCTTTTCCAATAGAATAACCATGGAAAAGGCAGGAGAGTGGTAAAGTACTGTTTTCTCTAAGTCTGAAGGCTGCCCACACTGTGCCTGTGTGCTGCAGCTTGCATCTTCGCCTTTGGGAAGCTGCCGCTCGCCGATTCTCCCGCAGGCGAAGAAGCAGCTTCTTCGCACACAGAGCATTGTGGCGAGCGCAGGGAGCTCCTGAGAGCGGTTTGTGCCGAAAGAAGCCCGGGACCGGCACTTAGCTTCGGAGAGCTGCGTATCTGCGTCTTCTGCGTGTCTTGCCGCTCTACACTCAGCAAAAAGCTTTTCCACCATATCTTGCAAGGAGAAACTCTGCCAGGAAAGAAAACATCCAAAATCTTGTTCAAAAGCTTGCACGGGGGTGTGCAAAGAGTTTGGCAAGAATGAAAGGTAGTTGTCCAAAACTCGTTCTTTTCCAATAGAATAACCATGGAAAAGGCAGGAGAGTGGTAAAGTACTGTTTTCTCTAAGTCTGAAGGCTGCCCACACTGTGCCTGTGTGCTGCAGCTTGCATCTTCGCCTTTGGGAAGCTGCCGCTCGCCGATTCTCCCGCAGGCGAAGAAGCGGCTTCTTCGCACACAGAGCATTGTGGCGAGCGCAGGGAGCTCCTGAGAGCGGTTTGTGCCGAAAGAAGCCCGGGACCGGCACTTAGCTTCGGAGAGCTGCGTATCTGCGTCTTCTGCGTGTCTTGCCGCTCTACACTCAGCAAAAAGCTTTTCCACCATATCTTGCAAGGAGAAACTCTGCCAGGGAAGAAAACATCCAAAATCTTGTTCTAAAGCTTGCACGGGGGTGTGCAAAGAGTTTGGCAAGAATGAAAGGTAGTTGTCCAAAACTCGTTCTTTTCCAATAGAATAACCATGGAAAAGGCAGGAGAGTGGTAAAGTACTGTTTTCTCTAAGTCTGAAGGCTGCCCACACTGTGCCTGTGTGCTGCAGCTTGCATCTTCGCCTTTGGGAAGCTGCCGCTCGCCGATTCTCCCGCAGGCGAAGAAGCGGCTTCTTCGCACACAGAGCATTGTGGCGAGCGCAGGGAGCTCCTGAGAGCGGTTTGTGCCGAAAGAAGCCCGGGACCGGCACTTAGCTTCGGAGAGCTGCGTATCTGCGTCTTCTGCGTGTCTTGCCGCTCTACACTCAGCAAAAAGCTTTTCCACCATATCTTGCAAGGAGAAACTCTGCCAGGAAAGAAAACATCCAAAATCTTGTTCTAAAGCTTGCACGGGGGTCTGCAAAGAGTTTGGCAAGAATGAAAGGTAGTTGTCCAAAACTCGTTCTTTTCCAATAGAATAACCATGGAAAAGGCAGGAGAGTGGTAAAGTACTGTTTTCTCTAAGTCTGAAGGCTGCCCACACTGTGCCTGTGTGCTGCAGCTTGCATCTTCGCCTTTGGGAAGCTGCCGCTCGCCGATTCTCCCGGAGGCGAAGAAGCGGCTTCTTCGCACACAGAGCATTGTGGCGAGCGCAGGGAGCTCCTGAGAGCGGTTTGTGCCGAAAGAAGCCCGGGACCGGCACTTAGCTTCGGAGAGCTGCGTATCTGCGTCTTCTGCGTGTCTTGCCGCTCTACACTCAGCAAAAAGCTTTTCCACCATATCTTGCAAGGAGAAACTCTGCCAGGGAAGAAAACATCCAAAATCTTGTTCTAAAGCTTGCACGGGGGTGTGCAAAGAGTTTGGCAAGAATGAAAGGTAGTTGTCCAAAACTCGTTCTTTTCCAATAGAATAACCATGGAAAAGGCAGGAGAGTGGTAAAGTACTGTTTTCTCTAAGTCTGAAGGCTGCCCACACTGTGCCTGTGTGCTGCAGCTTGCATCTTCGCCTTTGGGAAGCTGCCGCTCGCCGATTCTCCCGCAGGCGAAGAAGCGGCTTCTTCGCACACAGAGCATTGTGGCGAGCGCAGGGAGCTCCTGAGAGCGGTTTGTGCCGAAAGAAGCCCGGGACCGGCACTTAGCTTCGGAGAGCTGCGTATCTGCGTCTTCTGCGTGTCTTGCCGCTCTACACTCAGCAAAAAGCTTTTCCACCATATCTTGCAAGGAGAAACTCTGCCAGGAAAGAAAACATCCAAAATCTTGTTCTAAAGCTTGCACGGGGGTCTGCAAAGAGTTTGGCAAGAATGAAAGGTAGTTGTCCAAAACTCGTTCTTTTCCAATAGAATAACCATGGAAAAGGCAGGAGAGTGGTAAAGTACTGTTTTCTCTAAGTCTGAAGGCTGCCCACACTGTGCCTGTGTGCTGCAGCTTGCATCTTCGCCTTTGGGAAGCTGCCGCTCGCCGATTCTCCCGGAGGCGAAGAAGCGGCTTCTTCGCACACAGAGCATTGTGGCGAGCGCAGGGAGCTCCTGAGAGCGGTTTGTGCCGAAAGAAGCCCGGGACCGGCACTTAGCTTCGGAGAGCTGCGTATCTGCGTCTTCTGCGTGTCTTGCCGCTCTACACTCAGCAAAAAGCTTTTCCACCATATCTTGCAAGGAGAAACTCTGCCAGGAAAGAAAACATCCAAAATCTTGTTCTAAAGCTTGCACGGGGGTCTGCAAAGAGTTTGGCAAGAATGAAAGGTAGTTGTCCAAAACCCGTTCTTTTCCAATAGAATAACCATGGAAAAGGCAGGAGAGTGGTAAAGTACTGTTTTCTCTAAGTCTGAAGGCTGCCCACACTGTGCCTGCGTGCTGCAGCTTGCATCTTCGCCTTTGGGAAGCTGCCGCTCAGCGATTCTCCCGGAGGCGAAGAAGCGGCTTCTTCACACACAGAGCATTGTGGCGAGCGCAGGGAGCTCCTGAGAGCGGTTTGTGCCGAAAGAAGCCCGGGACCGGCACTTAGCTTCGGAGAGCTGCGTATCTGCGTCTTCTGCGTGTCTTGCCGCTCTACACTCAGCAAAAAGCTTTTCCACCATATCTTGCAAGGAGAAACTCTGCCAGGAAAGAAAACATCCAAAATCTTGTTCTAAAGCTTGCACGGGGGTCTGCAAAGAGTTTGGCAAGAATGAAAGGTAGTTGTCCAAAACTCGTTCTTTTCCAATAGAATAACCATGGAAAAGGCAGGAGAGTGGTAAAGTACTGTTTTCTCTAAGTCTGAAGGCTGCCCACACTGTGCCTGTGTGCTGCAGCTTGCATCTTCGCCTTTGGGAAGCTGCCGCTCGCCGATTCTCCCGCAGGCGAAGAAGCAGCTTCTTCGCACACAGAGCATTGTGGCGAGCGCAGGGAGCTCCTGAGAGCGGTTTGTGCCGAAAGAAGCCCGGGACCGGCACTTAGCTTCGGAGAGCTGCGTATCTGCGTCTTCTGCGTGTCTTGCCGCTCTACACTCAGCAAAAAGCTTTTCCACCATATCTTGCAAGGAGAAACTCTGCCAGGAAAGAAAACATCCAAAATCTTGTTCAAAAGCTTGCACGGGGGTGTGCAAAGAGTTTGGCAAGAATGAAAGGTAGTTGTCCAAAACTCGTTCTTTTCCAATAGAATAACCATGGAAAAGGCAGGAGAGTGGTAAAGTACTGTTTTCTCTAAGTCTGAAGGCTGCCCACACTGTGCCTGTGTGCTGCAGCTTGCATCTTCGCCTTTGGGAAGCTGCCGCTCGCCGATTCTCCCGCAGGCGAAGAAGCGGCTTCTTCGCACACAGAGCATTGTGGCGAGCGCAGGGAGCTCCTGAGAGCGGTTTGTGCCGAAAGAAGCCCGGGACCGGCACTTAGCTTCGGAGAGCTGCGTATCTGCGTCTTCTGCGTGTCTTGCCGCTCTACACTCAGCAAAAAGCTTTTCCACCATATCTTGCAAGGAGAAACTCTGCCAGGGAAGAAAACATCCAAAATCTTGTTCTAAAGCTTGCACGGGGGTGTGCAAAGAGTTTGGCAAGAATGAAAGGTAGTTGTCCAAAACTCGTTCTTTTCCAATAGAATAACCATGGAAAAGGCAGGAGAGTGGTAAAGTACTGTTTTCTCTAAGTCTGAAGGCTGCCCACACTGTGCCTGTGTGCTGCAGCTTGCATCTTCGCCTTTGGGAAGCTGCCGCTCGCCGATTCTCCCGCAGGCGAAGAAGCGGCTTCTTCGCACACAGAGCATTGTGGCGAGCGCAGGGAGCTCCTGAGAGCGGTTTGTGCCGAAAGAAGCCCGGGACCGGCACTTAGCTTCGGAGAGCTGCGTATCTGCGTCTTCTGCGTGTCTTGCCGCTCTACACTCAGCAAAAAGCTTTTCCACCATATCTTGCAAGGAGAAACTCTGCCAGGAAAGAAAACATCCAAAATCTTCTTCTAAAGCTTGCACGGGGGTCTGCAAAGAGTTTGGCAAGAATGAAAGGTAGTTGTCCAAAACTCGTTCTTTTCCAATAGAATAACCATGGAAAAGGCAGGAGAGTGGTCAAGTACTGTTTTCTCTAAGTCTGAAGGCTGCCCACACTGTGCCTGTGTGCTGCAGCTTGCATCTTCGCCTTTGGGAAGCTGCCGCTCGCCGATTCTCCCGGAGGCGAAGAAGCGGCTTCTTCGCACACAGAGCATTGTGGCGAGCGCAGGGAGCTCCTGAGAGCGGTTTGTGCCGAAAGAAGCCCGGGACCGGCACTTAGCTTCGGAGAGCTGCGTATCTGCGTCTTCTGCGTGTCTTGCCGCTCTACACTCAGCAAAAAGCTTTTCCACCATATCTTGCAAGGAGAAACTCTGCCAGGAAAGAAAACATCCAAAATCTTGTTCTAAAGCTTGCACGGGGGTCTGCAAAGAGTTTGGCAAGAATGAAAGGTAGTTGTCCAAAACCCGTTCTTTTCCAATAGAATAACCATGGAAAAGGCAGGAGAGTGGTAAAGTACTGTTTTCTCTAAGTCTGAAGGCTGCCCACACTGTGCCTGCGTGCTGCAGCTTGCATCTTCGCCTTTGGGAAGCTGCCGCTCAGCGATTCTCCCGGAGGCGAAGAAGCGGCTTCTTCACACACAGAGCATTGTGGCGAGCGCAGGGAGCTCCTGAGAGCGGTTTGTGCCGAAAGAAGCCCGGGACCGGCACTTAGCTTCGGAGAGCTGCGTATCTGCGTCTTCTGCGTGTCTTGCCGCTCTACACTCAGCAAAAAGCTTTTCCACCATATCTTGCAAGGAGAAACTCTGCCAGGAAAGAAAACATCCAAAATCTTGTTCTAAAGCTTGCACGGGGGTCTGCAAAGAGTTTGGCAAGAATGAAAGGTAGTTGTCCAAAACTCGTTCTTTTCCAATAGAATAACCATGGAAAAGGCAGGAGAGTGGTAAAGTACTGTTTTCTCTAAGTCTGAAGGCTGCCCACACTGTGCCTGTGTGCTGCAGCTTGCATCTTCGCCTTTGGGAAGCTGCCGCTCGCCGATTCTCCCGCAGGCGAAGAAGCGGCTTCTTCGCACACAGAGCATTGTGGCGAGCGCAGGGAGCTCCTGAGAGCGGTTTGTGCCGAAAGAAGCCCGGGACCGGCACTTAGATTCGGAGAGCTGCGTATCTGCGTCTTCTGCGTGTCTTGCCGCTCTACACTCAGCAAAAAGCTTTTCCACCATATCTTGCAAGGAGAAACTCTGCCAGGAAAGAAAACATCCAAAATCTTGTTCTAAAGCTTGCACGGGGGTCTGCAAAGAGTTTGGCAAGAATGAAAGGTAGTTGTCCAAAACTCGTTCTTTTCCAATAGAATAACCATGGAAAAGGCAGGAGAGTGGTAAAGTACTGTTTTCTCTAAGTCTGAAGGCTGCCCACACTGTGCCTGTGTGCTGCAGCTTGCATCTTCGCCTTTGGGAAGCTGCCGCTCGCCGATTCTCCCGGAGGCGAAGAAGCGGCTTCTTCGCACACAGAGCATTGTGGCGAGCGCAGGGAGCTCCTGAGAGCGGTTTGTGCCGAAAGGAGCCCGGGACCGGCACTTAGCTTCGGAGAGCTGCGTATCTGCGTCTTCTGCGTGTCTTGCCGCTCTACACTCAGCAAAAAGCTTTTCCACCATATCTTGCAAGGAGAAACTCTGCCAGGGAAGAAAACATCCAAAATCTTGTTCTAAAGCTTGCACGGGGGTCTGCAAAGAGTTTGGCAAGAATGAAAGGTAGTTGTCCAAAACTCGTTCTTTTCCAATAGAATAACCATGGAAAAGGCAGGAGAGTGGTAAAGTACTGTTTTCTCTAAGTCTGAAGGCTGCCCACACTGTGCCTGTGTGCTGCAGCTTGCATCTTCGCCTTTGGGAAGCTGCCGCTCGCCGATTCTCCCGCAGGCGAAGAAGCGGCTTCTTCGCACACAGAGCATTGTGGCGAGCGCAGGGAGCTCCTGAGAGCGGTTTGTGCCGAAAGAAGCCCGGGACCGGCACTTAGCTTCGGAGAGCTGCGTATCTGCGTCTTCTGCGTGTCTTGCCGCTCTACACTCAGCAAAAAGCTTTTCCACCATATCTTGCAAGGAGAAACTCTGCCAGGAAAGAAAACATCCAAAATCTTGTTCTAAAGCTTGCACGGGGGTCTGCAAAGAGTTTGGCAAGAATGAAAGGTAGTTGTCCAAAACTCGTTCTTTTCCAATAGAATAACCATGGAAAAGGCAGGAGAGTGGTAAAGTACTGTTTTCTCTAAGTCTGAAGGCTGCCCACACTGTGCCTGTGTGCTGCAGCTTGCATCTTCGCCTTTGGGAAGCTGCCGCTCGCCGATTCTCCCGCAGGCGAAGAAGCGGCTTCTTCGCACACAGAGCATTGTGGCGAGCGCAGGGAGCTCCTGAGAGCGGTTTGTGCCGAAAGAAGCCCGGGACCGGCACTTAGCTTCGGAGAGCTGCGTATCTGCGTCTTCTGCGTGTCTTGCCGCTCTACACTCAGCAAAAAGCTTTTCCACCATATCTTGCAAGGAGAAACTCTGCCAGGAAAGAAAACATCCAAAATCTTGTTCTAAAGCTTGCACGGGGGTGTGCAAAGAGTTTGGCAAGAATGAAAGGTAGTTGTCCAAAACTCGTTCTTTTCCAATAGAATAACCATGGAAAAGGCAGGAGAGTGGTAAAGTACTGTTTTCTCTAAGTCTGAAGGCTGCCCACACTGTGCCTGTGTGCTGCAGCTTGCATCTTCGCCTTTGGGAAGCTGCCGCTCGCCGATTCTCCCGCAGGCGAAGAAGCGGCTTCTTCGCACACAGAGCATTGTGGCGAGCGCAGGGAGCTCCTGAGAGCGGTTTGTGCCGAAAGAAGCCCGGGACCGGCACTTAGCTTCGGAGAGCTGCGTATCTGCGTCTTCTGCGTGTCTTGCCGCTCTACACTCAGCCAAAAGCTTTTCCACCATATCTTGCAAGGAGAAACTCTGCCAGGAAAGAAAACATCCAAAATCTTCTTCTAAAGCTTGCACGGGGGTCTGCAAAGAGTTTGGCAAGAATGAAAGGTAGTTGTCCAAAACTCGTTCTTTTCCAATAGAATAACCATGGAAAAGGCAGGAGAGTGGTAAAGTACTGGTTTCTCTAAGTCTGAAGGCTGCCCACACTGTGCCTGTGTGCTGCAGCTTGCATCTTCGCCTTTGGGAAGCTGCCGCTCGCCGATTCTCCCGCAGGCGAAGAAGCAGCTTCTTCGCACACAGAGCATTGTGGCGAGCGCAGGGAGCTCCTGAGAGCGGTTTGTGCCGAAAGAAGCCCGGGACCGGCACTTAGCTTCGGAGAGCTGCGTATCTGCGTCTTCTGCGTGTCTTGCCGCTCTACACTCAGCAAAAAGCTTTTCCACCATATCTTGCAAGGAGAAACTCTGCCAGGAAAGAAAACATCCAAAATCTTCTTCTAAAGCTTGCACGGGGGTGTGCAAAGAGTTTGGCAAGAATGAAAGGTAGTTGTCCAAAACTCGTTCTTTTCCAATAGAATAACCATGGAAAAGGCAGGAGAGTGGTAAAGTACTGTTTTCTCTAAGTCTGAAGGCTGCCCACACTGTGCCTGTGTGCTGCAGCTTGCATCTTCGCCTTTGGGAAGCTGCCGCTCGCCGATTCTCCCGCAGGCGAAGAAGCGGCTTCTTCGCACACAGAGCATTGTGGCGAGCGCAGGGAGCTCCTGAGAGCGGTTTGTGCCGAAAGAAGCCCGGGACCGGCACTTAGCTTCGGAGAGCTGCGTATCTGCGTCTTCTGCGTGTCTTGCCGCTCTACACTCAGCAAAAAGCTTTTCCACCATATCTTGCAAGGAGAAACTCTGCCAGGGAAGAAAACATCCAAAATCTTGTTCTAAAGCTTGCACGGGGGTGTGCAAAGAGTTTGGCAAGAATGAAAGGTAGTTGTCCAAAACTCGTTCTTTTCCAATAGAATAACCATGGAAAAGGCAGGAGAGTGGTAAAGTACTGTTTTCTCTAAGTCTGAAGGCTGCCCACACTGTGCCTGTGTGCTGCAGCTTGCATCTTCGCCTTTGGGAAGCTGCCGCTCGCCGATTCTCCCGCAGGCGAAGAAGCGGCTTCTTCGCACACAGAGCATTGTGGCGAGCGCAGGGAGCTCCTGAGAGCGGTTTGTGCCGAAAGAAGCCCGGGACCGGCACTTAGCTTCGGAGAGCTGCGTATCTGCGTCTTCTGCGTGTCTTGCCGCTCTACACTCAGCAAAAAGCTTTTCCACCATATCTTGCAAGGAGAAACTCTGCCAGGAAAGAAAACATCCAAAATCTTGTTCTAAAGCTTGCACGGGGGTCTGCAAAGAGTTTGGCAAGAATGAAAGGTAGTTGTCCAAAACTCGTTCTTTTCCAATAGAATAACCATGGAAAAGGCAGGAGAGTGGTAAAGTACTGTTTTCTCTAAGTCTGAAGGCTGCCCACACTGTGCCTGTGTGCTGCAGCTTGCATCTTCGCCTTTGGGAAGCTGCCGCTCGCCGATTCTCCCGGAGGCGAAGAAGCGGCTTCTTCGCACACAGAGCATTGTGGCGAGCGCAGGGAGCTCCTGAGAGCGGTTTGTGCCGAAAGAAGCCCGGGACCGGCACTTAGCTTCGGAGAGCTGCGTATCTGCGTCTTCTGCGTGTCTTGCCGCTCTACACTCAGCAAAAAGCTTTTCCACCATATCTTGCAAGGAGAAACTCTGCCAGGAAAGAAAACATCCAAAATCTTGTTCTAAAGCTTGCACGGGGGTCTGCAAAGAGTTTGGCAAGAATGAAAGGTAGTTGTCCAAAACCCGTTCTTTTCCAATAGAATAACCATGGAAAAGGCAGGAGAGTGGTAAAGTACTGTTTTCTCTAAGTCTGAAGGCTGCCCACACTGTGCCTGCGTGCTGCAGCTTGCATCTTCGCCTTTGGGAAGCTGCCGCTCAGCGATTCTCCCGGAGGCGAAGAAGCGGCTTCTTCACACACAGAGCATTGTGGCGAGCGCAGGGAGCTCCTGAGAGCGGTTTGTGCCGAAAGAAGCCCGGGACCGGCACTTAGCTTCGGAGAGCTGCGTGTCTGCGTCTTCTGCGTGTCTTGCCGCTCTACACTCAGCAAAAAGCTTTTCCACCATATCTTGCAAGGAGAAACTCTGCCAGGAAAGAAAACATCCAAAATCTTGTTCTAAAGCTTGCACGGGGGTCTGCAAAGAGTTTGGCAAGAATGAAAGGTAGTTGTCCAAAACTCGTTCTTTTCCAATAGAATAACCATGGAAAAGGCAGGAGAGTGGTAAAGTACTGTTTTCTCTAAGTCTGAAGGCTGCCCACACTGTGCCTGTGTGCTGCAGCTTGCATCTTCGCCTTTGGGAAGCTGCCGCTCGCCGATTCTCCCGCAGGCGAAGAAGCGGCTTCTTCGCACACAGAGCATTGTGGCGAGCGCAGGGAGCTCCTGAGAGCGGTTTGTGCCGAAAGAAGCCCGGGACCGGCACTTAGCTTCGGAGAGCTGCGTATCTGCGTCTTCTGCGTGTCTTGCCGCTCTACACTCAGCAAAAAGCTTTTCCACCATATCTTGCAAGGAGAAACTCTGCCAGGAAAGAAAACATCCAAAATCTTGTTCTAAAGCTTGCACGGGGGTCTGCAAAGAGTTTGGCAAGAATGAAAGGTAGTTGTCCAAAACTCGTTCTTTTCCAATAGAATAACCATGGAAAAGGCAGGAGAGTGGTAAAGTACTGTTTTCTCTAAGTCTGAAGGCTGCCCACACTGTGCCTGTGTGCTGCAGCTTGCATCTTCGCCTTTGGGAAGCTGCCGCTCGCCGATTCTCCCGGAGGCGAAGAAGCGGCTTCTTCGCACACAGAGCATTGTGGCGAGCGCAGGGAGCTCCTGAGAGCGGTTTGTGCCGAAAGGAGCCCGGGACCGGCACTTAGCTTCGGAGAGCTGCGTATCTGCGTCTTCTGCGTGTCTTGCCGCTCTACACTCAGCAAAAAGCTTTTCCACCATATCTTGCAAGGAGAAACTCTGCCAGGGAAGAAAACATCCAAAATCTTGTTCTAAAGCTTGCACGGGGGTCTGCAAAGAGTTTGGCAAGAATGAAAGGTAGTTGTCCAAAACTCGTTCTTTTCCAATAGAATAACCATGGAAAAGGCAGGAGAGTGGTAAAGTACTGTTTTCTCTAAGTCTGAAGGCTGCCCACACTGTGCCTGTGTGCTGCAGCTTGCATCTTCGCCTTTGGGAAGCTGCCGCTCGCCGATTCTCCCGCAGGCGAAGAAGCGGCTTCTTCGCACACAGAGCATTGTGGCGAGCGCAGGGAGCTCCTGAGAGCGGTTTGTGCCGAAAGAAGCCCGGGACCGGCACTTAGCTTCGGAGAGCTGCGTATCTGCGTCTTCTGCGTGTCTTGCCGCTCTACACTCAGCAAAAAGCTTTTCCACCATATCTTGCAAGGAGAAACTCTGCCAGGAAAGAAAACATCCAAAATCTTGTTCTAAAGCTTGCACGGGGGTCTGCAAAGAGTTTGGCAAGAATGAAAGGTAGTTGTCCAAAACTCGTTCTTTTCCAATAGAATAACCATGGAAAAGGCAGGAGAGTGGTAAAGTACTGTTTTCTCTAAGTCTGAAGGCTGCCCACACTGTGCCTGTGTGCTGCAGCTTGCATCTTCGCCTTTGGGAAGCTGCCGCTCGCCGATTCTCCCGGAGGCGAAGAAGCGGCTTCTTCGCACACAGAGCATTGTGGCGAGCGCAGGGAGCTCCTGAGAGCGGTTTGTGCCGAAAGAAGCCCGGGACCGGCACTTAGCTTCGGAGAGCTGCGTATCTGCGTCTTCTGCGTGTCTTGCCGCTCTACACTCAGCAAAAAGCTTTTCCACCATATCTTGCAAGGAGAAACTCTGCCAGGAAAGAAAACATCCAAAATCTTGTTCTAAAGCTTGCACGGGGGTGTGCAAAGAGTTTGGCAAGAATGAAAGGTAGTTGTCCAAAACTCGTTCTTTTCCAATAGAATAACCATGGAAAAGGCAGGAGAGTGGTAAAGTACTGTTTTCTCTAAGTCTGAAGGCTGCCCACACTGTGCCTGTGTGCTGCAGCTTGCATCTTCGCCTTTGGGAAGCTGCCGCTCGCCGATTCTCCCGCAGGCGAAGAAGCGGCTTCTTCGCACACAGAGCATTGTGGCGAGCGCAGGGAGCTCCTGAGAGCGGTTTGTGCCGAAAGAAGCCCGGGACCGGCACTTAGCTTCGGAGAGCTGCGTATCTGCGTCTTCTGCGTGTCTTGCCGCTCTACACTCAGCAAAAAGCTTTTCCACCATATCTTGCAAGGAGAAACTCTGCCAGGAAAGAAAACATCCAAAATCTTGTTCTAAAGCTTGCACGGGGGTCTGCAAAGAGTTTGGCAAGAATGAAAGGTAGTTGTCCAAAACTCGTTCTTTTCCAATAGAATAACCATGGAAAAGGCAGGAGAGTGGTAAAGTACTGTTTTCTCTAAGTCTGAAGGCTGCCCACACTGTGCCTGTGTGCTGCAGCTTGCATCTTCGCCTTTGGGAAGCTGCCGCTCGCCGATTCTCCCGGAGGCGAAGAAGCGGCTTCTTCGCACACAGAGCATTGTGGCGAGCGCAGGGAGCTCCTGAGAGCGGTTTGTGCCGAAAGGAGCCCGGGACCGGCACTTAGCTTCGGAGAGCTGCGTATCTGCGTCTTCTGCGTGTCTTGCCGCTCTACACTCAGCAAAAAGCTTTTCCACCATATCTTGCAAGGAGAAACTCTGCCAGGAAAGAAAACATCCAAAATCTTGTTCTAAAGCTTGCACGGGGGTCTGCAAAGAGTTTGGCAAGAATGAAAGGTAGTTGTCCAAAACTCGTTCTTTTCCAATAGAATAACCATGGAAAAGGCAGGAGAGTGGTAAAGTACTGTTTTCTCTAAGTCTGAAGGCTGCCCACACTGTGCCTGTGTGCTGCAGCTTGCATCTTCGCCTTTGGGAAGCTGCCGCTCGCCGATTCTCCCGCAGGCGAAGAAGCGGCTTCTTCGCACACAGAGCATTGTGGCGAGCGCAGGGAGCTCCTGAGAGCGGTTTGTGCCGAAAGAAGCCCGGGACCGGCACTTAGCTTCGGAGAGCTGCGTATCTGCGTCTTCTGCGTGTCTTGCCGCTCTACACTCAGCAAAAAGCTTTTCCACCATATCTTGCAAGGAGAAACTCTGCCAGGAAAGAAAACATCCAAAATCTTGTTCTAAAGCTTGCACGGGGGTGTGCAAAGAGTTTGGCAAGAATGAAAGGTAGTTGTCCAAAACTCGTTCTTTTCCAATAGAATAACCATGGATAAGGCAGGAGAGTGGTAAAGTACTGTTTTCTCTAAGTCTGAAGGCTGCCCACACTGTGCCTGTGTGCTGCAGCTTGCATCTTCGCCTTTGGGAAGCTGCCGCTCGCCGATTCTCCCGCAGGCGAAGAAGCGGCTTCTTCGCACACAGAGCATTGTGGCGAGCGCAGGGAGCTCCTGAGAGCGGTTTGTGCCGAAAGAAGCCCGGGACCGGCACTTAGCTTCGGAGAGCTGCGTATCTGCGTCTTCTGCGTGTCTTGCCGCTCTACACTCAGCAAAAAGCTTTTCCACCATATCTTGCAAGGAGAAACTCTGCCAGGGAAGAAAACATCCAAAATCTTGTTCTAAAGCTTGCACGGGGGTGTGCAAAGAGTTTGGCAAGAATGAAAGGTAGTTGTCCAAAACTCGTTCTTTTCCAATAGAATAACCATGGAAAAGGCAGGAGAGTGGTAAAGTACTGTTTTCTCTAAGTCTGAAGGCTGCCCACACTGTGCCTGTGTGCTGCAGCTTGCATCTTCGCCTTTGGGAAGCTGCCGCTCGCCGATTCTCCCGCAGGCGAAGAAGCGGCTTCTTCGCACACAGAGCATTGTGGCGAGCGCAGGGAGCTCCTGAGAGCGGTTTGTGCCGAAAGAAGCCCGGGACCGGCACTTAGCTTCGGAGAGCTGCGTATCTGCGTCTTCTGCGTGTCTTGCCGCTCTACACTCAGCAAAAAGCTTTTCCACCATATCTTGCAAGGAGAAACTCTGCCAGGAAAGAAAACATCCAAAATCTTGTTCTAAAGCTTGCACGGGGGTCTGCAAAGAGTTTGGCAAGAATGAAAGGTAGTTGTCCAAAACTCGTTCTTTTCCAATAGAATAACCATGGAAAAGGCAGGAGAGTGGTAAAGTACTGTTTTCTCTAAGTCTGAAGGCTGCCCACACTGTGCCTGTGTGCTGCAGCTTGCATCTTCGCCTTTGGGAAGCTGCCGCTCGCCGATTCTCCCGCAGGCGAAGAAGCGGCTTCTTCGCACACAGAGCATTGTGGCGAGCGCAGGGAGCTCCTGAGAGCGGTTTGTGCCGAAAGGAGCCCGGGACCGGCACTTAGCTTCGGAGAGCTGCGTATCTGCGTCTTCTGCGTGTCTTGCCGCTCTACACTCAGCAAAAAGCTTTTCCACCATATCTTGCAAGGAGAAACTCTGCCAGGGAAGAAAACATCCAAAATCTTGTTCTAAAGCTTGCACGGGGGTCTGCAAAGAGTTTGGCAAGAATGAAAGGTAGTTGTCCAAAACTCGTTCTTTTCCAATAGAATAACCATGGAAAAGGCAGGAGAGTGGTAAAGTACTGTTTTCTCTAAGTCTGAAGGCTGCCCACACTGTGCCTGTGTGCCGCAGCTTGCATCTTCGCCTTTGGGAAGCTGCCGCTCGCCGATTCTCCCGCAGGCGAAGAAGCGGCTTCTTCGCACACAGAGCATTGTGGCGAGCGCAGGGAGCTCCTGAGAGCGGTTTGTGCCGAAAGAAGCCCGGGACCGGCACTTAGCTTCGGAGAGCTGCGTATCTGCGTCTTCTGCGTGTCTTGCCGCTCTACACTCAGCAAAAAGCTTTTCCACCATATCTTGCAAGGAGAAACTCTGCCAGGAAAGAAAACATCCAAAATCTTGTTCTAAAGCTTGCACGGGGGTCTGCAAAGAGTTTGGCAAGAATGAAAGGTAGTTGTCCAAAACTCGTTCTTTTCCAATAGAATAACCATGGAAAAGGCAGGAGAGTGGTAAAGTACTGTTTTCTCTAAGTCTGAAGGCTGCCCACACTGTGCCTGTGTGCTGCAGCTTGCATCTTCGCCTTTGGGAAGCTGCCGCTCGCCGATTCTCCCGCAGGCGAAGAAGCGGCTTCTTCGCACACAGAGCATTGTGGCGAGCGCAGGGAGCTCCTGAGAGCGGTTTGTGCCGAAAGAAGCCCGGGACCGGCACTTAGCTTCGGAGAGCTGCGTATCTGCGTCTTCTGCGTGTCTTGCCGCTCTACACTCAGCAAAAAGCTTTTCCACCATATCTTGCAAGGAGAAACTCTGCCAGGGAAGAAAACATCCAAAATCTTGTTCTAAAGCTTGCACGGGGGTCTGCAAAGAGTTTGGCAAGAATGAAAGGTAGTTGTCCAAAACTCGTTCTTTTCCAATAGAATAACCATGGAAAAGGCAGGAGAGTGGTAAAGTACTGTTTTCTCTAAGTCTGAAGGCTGCCCACACTGTGCCTGTGTGCTGCAGCTTGCATCTTCGCCTTTGGCAAGCTGCCGCTCGCCGATTCTCCCGCAGGCGAAGAAGCGGCTTCTTCGCACACAGAGCATTGTGGCGAGCGCAGGGAGCTCCTGAGAGCGGTTTGTGCCGAAAGAAGCCCGGGACCGGCACTTAGCTTCGGAGAGCTGCGTATCTGCGTCTTCTGCGTGTCTTGCCGCTCTACACTCAGCAAAAAGCTTTTCCAGCATATCTTGCAAGGAGAAACTCTGCCAGGAAAGAAAACATCCAAAATCTTGTTCTAAAGCTTGCACGGGGGTCTGCAAAGAGTTTGGCAAGAATGAAAGGTAGTTGTCCAAAACCCGTTCTTTTCCAATAGAATAACCATGGAAAAGGCAGGAGAGTGGTAAAGTACTGTTTTCTCTAAGTCTGAAGGCTGCCCACACTGTGCCTGCGTGCTGCAGCTTGCATCTTCGCCTTTGGGAAGCTGCCGCTCAGCGATTCTCCCGGAGGCGAAGAAGCGGCTTCTTCACACACAGAGCATTGTGGCGAGCGCAGGGAGCTCCTGAGAGCGGTTTGTGCCGAAAGAAGCCCGGGACCGGCACTTAGCTTCGGAGAGCTGCGTATCTGCGTCTTCTGCGTGTCTTGCCGCTCTACACTCAGCAAAAAGCTTTTCCACCATATCTTGCAAGGAGAAACTCTGCCAGGAAAGAAAACATCCAAAATCTTGTTCTAAAGCTTGCACGGGGGTCTGCAAAGAGTTTGGCAAGAATGAAAGGTAGTTGTCCAAAACTCGTTCTTTTCCAATAGAATAACCATGGAAAAGGCAGGAGAGTGGTAAAGTACTGTTTTCTCTAAGTCTGAAGGCTGCCCACACTGTGCCTGTGTGCTGCAGCTTGCATCTTCGCCTTTGGGAAGCTGCCGCTCGCCGATTCTCCCGGAGGCGAAGAAGCGGCTTCTTCGCACACAGAGCATTGTGGCGAGCGCAGGGAGCTCCTGAGAGCGGTTTGTGCCGAAAGGAGCCCGGGACCGGCACTTAGCTTCGGAGAGCTGCGTATCTGCGTCTTCTGCGTGTCTTGCCGCTCTACACTCAGCAAAAAGCTTTTCCAGCATATCTTGCAAGGAGAAACTCTGCCAGGAAAGAAAACATCCAAAATCTTGTTCTAAAGCTTGCACGGGGGTCTGCAAAGAGTTTGGCAAGAATGAAAGGTAGTTGTCCAAAACTCGTTCTTTTCCAATAGAATAACCATGGAAAAGGCAGGAGAGTGGTAAAGTACTGTTTTCTCTAAGTCTGAAGGCTGCCCACACTGTGCCTGTGTGCTGCAGCTTGCATCTTCGCCTTTGGGAAGCTGCCGCTCGCCGATTCTCCCGCAGGCGAAGAAGCGGCTTCTTCGCACACAGAGCATTGTGGCGAGCGCAGGGAGCTCCTGAGAGCGGTTTGTGCCGAAAGAAGCCCGGGACCGGCACTTAGCTTCGGAGAGCTGCGTATCTGCGTCTTCTGCGTGTCTTGCCGCTCTACACTCAGCAAAAAGCTTTTCCACCATATCTTGCAAGGAGAAACTCTGCCAGGAAAGAAAACATCCAAAATCTTGTTCTAAAGCTTGCACGGGGGTGTGCAAAGAGTTTGGCAAGAATGAAAGGTAGTTGTCCAAAACTCGTTCTTTTCCAATAGAATAACCATGGAAAAGGCAGGAGAGTGGTAAAGTACTGGTTTCTCTAAGTCTGAAGGCTGCCCACACTGTGCCTGTGTGCTGCAGCTTGCATCTTCGCCTTTGGGAAGCTGCCGCTCGCCGATTCTCCCGCAGGCGAAGAAGCGGCTTCTTCGCACACAGAGCATTGTGGCGAGCGCAGGGAGCTCCTGAGAGCGGTTTGTGCCGAAAGAAGCCCGGGACCGGCACTTAGCTTCGGAGAGCTGCGTATCTGCGTCTTCTGCGTGTCTTGCCGCTCTACACTCAGCAAAAAGCTTTTCCACCATATCTTGCAAGGAGAAACTCTGCCAGGGAAGAAAACATCCAAAATCTTGTTCTAAAGCTTGCACGGGGGTGTGCAAAGAGTTTGGCAAGAATGAAAGGTAGTTGTCCAAAACTCGTTCTTTTCCAATAGAATAACCATGGAAAAGGCAGGAGAGTGGTAAAGTACTGTTTTCTCTAAGTCTGAAGGCTGCCCACACTGTGCCTGTGTGCTGCAGCTTGCATCTTCGCCTTTGGGAAGCTGCCGCTCGCCGATTCTCCCGCAGGCGAAGAAGCGGCTTCTTCGCACACAGAGCATTGTGGCGAGCGCAGGGAGCTCCTGAGAGCGGTTTGTGCCGAAAGAAGCCCGGGACCGGCACTTAGCTTCGGAGAGCTGCGTATCTGCGTCTTCTGCGTGTCTTGCCGCTCTACACTCAGCAAAAAGCTTTTCCACCATATCTTGCAAGGAGAAACTCTGCCAGGAAAGAAAACATCCAAAATCTTGTTCTAAAGCTTGCACGGGGGTCTGCAAAGAGTTTGGCAAGAATGAAAGGTAGTTGTCCAAAACTCGTTCTTTTCCAATAGAATAACCATGGAAAAGGCAGGAGAGTGGTAAAGTACTGTTTTCTCTAAGTCTGAAGGCTGCCCACACTGTGCCTGTGTGCTGCAGCTTGCATCTTCGCCTTTGGGAAGCTGCCGCTCGCCGATTCTCCCGGAGGCGAAGAAGCGGCTTCTTCGCACACAGAGCATTGTGGCGAGCGCAGGGAGCTCCTGAGAGCGGTTTGTGCCGAAAGAAGCCCGGGACCGGCACTTAGCTTCGGAGAGCTGCGTATCTGCGTCTTCTGCGTGTCTTGCCGCTCTACACTCAGCCAAAAGCTTTTCCAGCATATCTTGCAAGGAGAAACTCTGCCAGGGAAGAAAACATCCAAAATCTTGTTCTAAAGCTTGCACGGGGGTCTGCAAAGAGTTTGGCAAGAATGAAAGGTAGTTGTCCAAAACTCGTTCTTTTCCAATAGAATAACCATGGAAAAGGCAGGAGAGTGGTAAAGTACTGTTTTCTCTAAGTCTGAAGGCTGCCCACACTGTGCCTGTGTGCCGCAGCTTGCATCTTCGCCTTTGGGAAGCTGCCGCTCGCCGATTCTCCCGGAGGCGAAGAAGCGGCTTCTTCGCACACAGAGCATTGTGGCGAGCGCAGGGAGCTCCTGAGAGCGGTTTGTGCCGAAAGAAGCCCGGGACCGGCACTTAGCTTCGGAGAGCTGCGTATCTGCGTCTTCTGCGTGTCTTGCCGCTCTACACTCAGCAAAAAGCTTTTCCAGCATATCTTGCAAGGAGAAACTCTGCCAGGAAAGAAAACATCCAAAATCTTGTTCTAAAGCTTGCACGGGGGTCTGCAAAGAGTTTGGCAAGAATGAAAGGTAGTTGTCCAAAACCCGTTCTTTTCCAATAGAATAACCATGGAAAAGGCAGGAGAGTGGTAAAGTACTGGTTTCTCTAAGTCTGAAGGCTGCCCACACTGTGCCTGCGTGCTGCAGCTTGCATCTTCGCCTTTGGGAAGCTGCCGCTCGCGGATTCTCCCGGAGGCGAAGAAGCGGCTTCTTCACACACAGAGCATTGTGGCGAGCGCAGGGAGCTCCTGAGAGCGGTTTGTGCCGAAAGAAGCCCGGGACCGGCACTTAGCTTCGGAGAGCTGCGTATCTGCGTCTTCTGCGTGTCTTGCCGCTCTACACTCAGCAAAAAGCTTTTCCACCATATCTTGCAAGGAGAAACTCTGCCAGGAAAGAAAACATCCAAAATCTTGTTCTAAAGCTTGCACGGGGGTCTGCAAAGAGTTTGGCAAGAATGAAAGGTAGTTGTCCAAAACTCGTTCTTTTCCAATAGAATAACCATGGAAAAGGCAGGAGAGTGGTAAAGTACTGTTTTCTCTAAGTCTGAAGGCTGCCCACACTGTGCCTGTGTGCTGCAGCTTGCATCTTCGCCTTTGGGAAGCTGCCGCTCGCCGATTCTCCCGCAGGCGAAGAAGCGGCTTCTTCGCACACAGAGCATTGTGGCGAGCGCAGGGAGCTCCTGAGAGCGGTTTGTGCCGAAAGAAGCCCGGGACCGGCACTTAGCTTCGGAGAGCTGCGTATCTGCGTCTTCTGCGTGTCTTGCCGCTCTACACTCAGCAAAAAGCTTTTCCACCATATCTTGCAAGGAGAAACTCTGCCAGGAAAGAAAACATCCAAAATCTTGTTCTAAAGCTTGCACGGGGGTCTGCAAAGAGTTTGGCAAGAATGAAAGGTAGTTGTCCAAAACTCGTTCTTTTCCAATAGAATAACCATGGAAAAGGCAGGAGAGTGGTAAAGTACTGTTTTCTCTAAGTCTGAAGGCTGCCCACACTGTGCCTGTGTGCTGCAGCTTGCATCTTCGCCTTTGGGAAGCTGCCGCTCGCCGATTCTCCCGCAGGCGAAGAAGCGGCTTCTTCGCACACAGAGCATTGTGGCGAGCGCAGGGAGCTCCTGAGAGCGGTTTGTGCCGAAAGAAGCCCGGGACCGGCACTTAGCTTCGGAGAGCTGCGTATCTGCGTCTTCTGCGTGTCTTGCCGCTCTACACTCAGCAAAAAGCTTTTCCACCATATCTTGCAAGGAGAAACTCTGCCAGGGAAGAAAACATCCAAAATCTTGTTCTAAAGCTTGCACGGGGGTGTGCAAAGAGTTTGGCAAGAATGAAAGGTAGTTGTCCAAAACTCGTTCTTTTCCAATAGAATAACCATGGAAAAGGCAGGAGAGTGGTAAAGTACTGTTTTCTCTAAGTCTGAAGGCTGCCCACACTGTGCCTGTGTGCTGCAGCTTGCATCTTCGCCTTTGGGAAGCTGCCGCTCGCCGATTCTCCCGCAGGCGAAGAAGCGGCTTCTTCGCACACAGAGCATTGTGGCGAGCGCAGGGAGCTCCTGAGAGCGGTTTGTGCCGAAAGAAGCCCGGGACCGGCACTTAGCTTCGGAGAGCTGCGTATCTGCGTCTTCTGCGTGTCTTGCCGCTCTACACTCAGCAAAAAGCTTTTCCACCATATCTTGCAAGGAGAAACTCTGCCAGGAAAGAAAACATCCAAAATCTTGTTCTAAAGCTTGCACGGGGGTCTGCAAAGAGTTTGGCAAGAATGAAAGGTAGTTGTCCAAAACTCGTTCTTTTCCAATAGAATAACCATGGAAAAGGCAGGAGAGTGGTAAAGTACTGTTTTCTCTAAGTCTGAAGGCTGCCCACACTGTGCCTGTGTGCTGCAGCTTGCATCTTCGCCTTTGGGAAGCTGCCGCTCGCCGATTCTCCCGCAGGCGAAGAAGCGGCTTCTTCGCACACAGAGCATTGTGGCGAGCGCAGGGAGCTCCTGAGAGCGGTTTGTGCCGAAAGAAGCCCGGGACCGGCACTTAGCTTCGGAGAGCTGCGTATCTGCGTCTTCTGTGTGTCTTGCCGCTCTACACTCAGCAAAAAGCTTTTCCACCATATCTTGCAAGGAGAAACTCTGCCAGGAAAGAAAACATCCAAAATCTTGTTCTAAAGCTTGCACGGGGGTCTGCAAAGAGTTTGGCAAGAATGAAAGGTAGTTGTCCAAAACTCGTTCTTTTCCAATAGAATAACCATGGAAAAGGCAGGAGAGTGGTAAAGTACTGTTTTCTCTAAGTCTGAAGGCTGCCCACACTGTGCCTGTGTGCTGCAGCTTGCATCTTCGCCTTTGGGAAGCTGCCGCTCGCCGATTCTCCCGGAGGCGAAGAAGTGGCTTCTTCGCACACAGAGCATTGTGGCGAGCGCAGGGAGCTCCTGAGAGCGGTTTGTGCCGAAAGAAGCCCGGGACCGGCACTTAGCTTCGGAGAGCTGCGTATCTGCGTCTTCTGCGTGTCTTGCCGCTCTACACTCAGCAAAAAGCTTTTCCAGCATATCTTGCAAGGAGAAACTCTGCCAGGAAAGAAAACATCCAAAATCTTGTTCTAAAGCTTGCACGGGGGTCTGCAAAGAGTTTGGCAAGAATGAAAGGTAGTTGTCCAAAACCCGTTCTTTTCCAATAGAATAACCATGGAAAAGGCAGGAGAGTGGTAAAGTACTGTTTTCTCTAAGTCTGAAGGCTGCCCACACTGTGCCTGCGTGCTGCAGCTTGCATCTTCGCCTTTGGGAAGCTGCCGCTCAGCGATTCTCCCGGAGGCGAAGAAGCGGCTTCTTCACACACAGAGCATTGTGGCGAGCGCAGGGAGCTCCTGAGAGCGGTTTGTGCCGAAAGAAGCCCGGGACCGGCACTTAGCTTCGGAGAGCTGCGTATCTGCGTCTTCTGCGTGTCTTGCCGCTCTACACTCAGCAAAAAGCTTTTCCACCATATCTTGCAAGGAGAAACTCTGCCAGGAAAGAAAACATCCAAAATCTTGTTCTAAAGCTTGCACGGGGGTCTGCAAAGAGTTTGGCAAGAATGAAAGGTAGTTGTCCAAAACTCGTTCTTTTCCAATAGAATAACCATGGAAAAGGCAGGAGAGTGGTAAAGTACTGGTTTCTCTAAGTCTGAAGGCTGCCCACACTGTGCCTGTGTGCTGCAGCTTGCATCTTCGCCTTTGGGAAGCTGCCGCTCGCCGATTCTCCTGGAGGCGAAGAAGCGGCTTCTTCGCACACAGAGCATTGTGGCGAGCGCAGGGAGCTCCTGAGAGCGGTTTGTGCCGAAAGGAGCCCGGGACCGGCACTTAGCTTTGGAGAGCTGCGTATCTGCGTCTTCTGCGTGTCTTGCCGCTCTACACTCAGCAAAAAGCTTTTCCACCATATCTTGCAAGGAGAAACTCTGCCAGGGAAGAAAACATCCAAAATCTTGTTCTAAAGCTTGCACGGGGGTCTGCAAAGAGTTTGGCAAGAATGAAAGGTAGTTGTCCAAAACTCGTTCTTTTCCAATAGAATAACCATGGAAAAGGCAGGAGAGTGGTAAAGTACTGTTTTCTCTAAGTCTGAAGGCTGCCCACACTGTGCCTGTGTGCTGCAGCTTGCATCTTCGCCTTTGGGAAGCTGCCGCTCGCCGATTCTCCCGCAGGCGAAGAAGCGGCTTCTTCGCACACAGAGCATTGTGGCGAGCGCAGGGAGCTCCTGAGAGCGGTTTGTGCCGAAAGAAGCCCGGGACCGGCACTTAGCTTCGGAGAGCTGCGTATCTGCGTCTTCTGCGTGTCTTGCCGCTCTACACTCAGCAAAAAGCTTTTCCACCATATCTTGCAAGGAGAAACTCTGCCAGGAAAGAAAACATCCAAAATCTTGTTCTAAAGCTTGCACGGGGGTCTGCAAACAGTTTGGCAAGAATGAAAGGTAGTTGTCCAAAACTCGTTCTTTTCCAATAGAATAACCATGGAAAAGGCAGGAGAGTGGTAAAGTACTGTTTTCTCTAAGTCTGAAGGCTGCCCACACTGTGCCTGTGTGCTGCAGCTTGCATCTTCGCCTTTGGGAAGCTGCCGCTCGCCGATTCTCCCGGAGGCGAAGAAGCGGCTTCTTCGCACACAGAGCATTGTGGCGAGCGCAGGGAGCTCCTGAGAGCGGTTTGTGCCGAAAGAAGCCCGGGACCGGCACTTAGCTTCGGAGAGCTGCGTATCTGCGTCTTCTGCGTGTCTTGCCGCTCTACACTCAGCAAAAAGCTTTTCCACCATATCTTGCAAGGAGAAACTCTGCCAGGAAAGAAAACATCCAAAATCTTGTTCTAAAGCTTGCACGGGGGTGTGCAAAGAGTTTGGCAAGAATGAAAGGTAGTTGTCCAAAACTCGTTCTTTTCCAATAGAATAACCATGGAAAAGGCAGGAGAGTGGTAAAGTACTGGTTTCTCTAAGTCTGAAGGCTGCCCACACTGTGCCTGTGTGCTGCAGCTTGCATCTTCGCCTTTGGGAAGCTGCCGCTCGCCGATTCTCCCGCAGGCGAAGAAGCGGCTTCTTCGCACACAGAGCATTGTGGCGAGCGCAGGGAGCTCCTGAGAGCGGTTTGTGCCGAAAGAAGCCCGGGACCGGCACTTAGCTTCGGAGAGCTGCGTATCTGCGTCTTCTGCGTGTCTTGCCGCTCTACACTCAGCAAAAAGCTTTTCCACCATATCTTGCAAGGAGAAACTCTGCCAGGGAAGAAAACATCCAAAATCTTGTTCTAAAGCTTGCACGGGGGTCTGCAAAGAGTTTGGCAAGAATGAAAGGTAGTTGTCCAAAACTCGTTCTTTTCCAATAGAATAACCATGGAAAAGGCAGGAGAGTGGTAAAGTACTGTTTTCTCTAAGTCTGAAGGCTGCCCACACTGTGCCTGTGTGCTGCAGCTTGCATCTTCGCCTTTGGGAAGCTGCCGCTCGCCGATTCTCCCGCAGGCGAAGAAGCGGCTTCTTCGCACACAGAGCATTGTGGCGAGCGCAGGGAGCTCCTGAGAGCGGTTTGTGCCGAAAGAAGCCCGGGACCGGCACTTAGCTTCGGAGAGCTGCGTATCTGCGTCTTCTGCGTGTCTTGCCGCTCTACACTCAGCAAAAAGCTTTTCCACCATATCTTGCAAGGAGAAACTCTGCCAGGAAAGAAAACATCCAAAATCTTCTTCTAAAGCTTGCACGGGGGTCTGCAAAGAGTTTGGCAAGAATGAAAGGTAGTTGTCCAAAACTCGTTCTTTTCCAATAGAATAACCATGGAAAAGGCAGGAGAGTGGTAAAGTACTGTTTTCTCTAAGTCTGAAGGCTGCCCACACTGTGCCTGTGTGCTGCAGCTTGCATCTTCGCCTTTGGGAAGCTGCCGCTCGCCGATTCTCCCGCAGGCGAAGAAGCGGCTTCTTCGCACACAGAGCATTGTGGCGAGCGCAGGGAGCTCCTGAGAGCGGTTTGTGCCGAAAGGAGCCCGGGACCGGCACTTAGCTTCGGAGAGCTGCGTATCTGCGTCTTCTGCGTGTCTTGCCGCTCTACACTCAGCAAAAAGCTTTTCCACCATATCTTGCAAGGAGAAACTCTGCCAGGGAAGAAAACATCCAAAATCTTGTTCTAAAGCTTGCACGGGGGTGTGCAAAGAGTTTGGCAAGAATGAAAGGTAGTTGTCCAAAACTCGTTCTTTTCCAATAGAATAACCATGGAAAAGGCAGGAGAGTGGTAAAGTACTGTTTTCTCTAAGTCTGAAGGCTGCCCACACTGTGCCTGTGTGCTGCAGCTTGCATCTTCGCCTTTGGGAAGCTGCCGCTCGCCGATTCTCCCGCAGGCGAAGAAGCGGCTTCTTCGCACACAGAGCATTGTGGCGAGCGCAGGGAGCTCCTGAGAGCGGTTTGTGCCGAAAGAAGCCCGGGACCGGCACTTAGCTTCGGAGAGCTGCGTATCTGCGTCTTCTGCGTGTCTTGCCGCTCTACACTCAGCAAAAAGCTTTTCCACCATATCTTGCAAGGAGAAACTCTGCCAGGAAAGAAAACATCCAAAATCTTGTTCTAAAGCTTGCACGGGGGTGTGCAAAGAGTTTGGCAAGAATGAAAGGTAGTTGTCCAAAACTCGTTCTTTTCCAATAGAATAACCATGGATAAGGCAGGAGAGTGGTAAAGTACTGTTTTCTCTAAGTCTGAAGGCTGCCCACACTGTGCCTGTGTGCTGCAGCTTGCATCTTCGCCTTTGGGAAGCTGCCGCTCGCCGATTCTCCCGGAGGCGAAGAAGCGGCTTCTTCGCACACAGAGCATTGTGGCGAGCGCAGGGAGCTCCTGAGAGCGGTTTGTGCCGAAAGAAGCCCGGGACCGGCACTTAGCTTCGGAGAGCTGCGTATCTGCGTCTTCTGCGTGTCTTGCCGCTCTACACTCAGCAAAAAGCTTTTCCACCATATCTTGCAAGGAGAAACTCTGCCAGGAAAGAAAACATCCAAAATCTTGTTCTAAAGCTTGCACGGGGGTCTGCAAAGAGTTTGGCAAGAATGAAAGGTAGTTGTCCAAAACCCGTTCTTTTCCAATAGAATAACCATGGAAAAGGCAGGAGAGTGGTAAAGTACTGTTTTCTCTAAGTCTGAAGGCTGCCCACACTGTGCCTGCGTGCTGCAGCTTGCATCTTCGCCTTTGGGAAGCTGCCGCTCAGCGATTCTCCCGGAGGCGAAGAAGCGGCTTCTTCACACACAGAGCATTGTGGCGAGCGCAGGGAGCTCCTGAGAGCGGTTTGTGCCGAAAGAAGCCCGGGACCGGCACTTAGCTTCGGAGAGCTGCGTATCTGCGTCTTCTGCGTGTCTTGCCGCTCTACACTCAGCAAAAAGCTTTTCCACCATATCTTGCAAGGAGAAACTCTGCCAGGAAAGAAAACATCCAAAATCTTGTTCTAAAGCTTGCACGGGGGTCTGCAAAGAGTTTGGCAAGAATGAAAGGTAGTTGTCCAAAACTCGTTCTTTTCCAATAGAATAACCATGGAAAAGGCAGGAGAGTGGTAAAGTACTGTTTTCTCTAAGTCTGAAGGCTGCCCACACTGTGCCTGTGTGCTGCAGCTTGCATCTTCGCCTTTGGGAAGCTGCCGCTCGCCGATTCTCCCGCAGGCGAAGAAGCGGCTTCTTCGCACACAGAGCATTGTGGCGAGCGCAGGGAGCTCCTGAGAGCGGTTTGTGCCGAAAGGAGCCCGGGACCGGCACTTAGCTTCGGAGAGCTGCGTATCTGCGTCTTCTGCGTGTCTTGCCGCTCTACACTCAGCAAAAAGCTTTTCCACCATATCTTGCAAGGAGAAACTCTGCCAGGGAAGAAAACATCCAAAATCTTGTTCTAAAGCTTGCACGGGGGTCTGCAAAGAGTTTGGCAAGAATGAAAGGTAGTTGTCCAAAACCCGTTCTTTTCCAATAGAATAACCATGGAAAAGGCAGGAGAGTGGTAAAGTACTGTTTTCTCTAAGTCTGAAGGCTGCCCACACTGTGCCTGCGTGCTGCAGCTTGCATCTTCGCCTTTGGGAAGCTGCCGCTCAGCGATTCTCCCGGAGGCGAAGAAGCGGCTTCTTCACACACAGAGCATTGTGGCGAGCGCAGGGAGCTCCTGAGAGCGGTTTGTGCCGAAAGAAGCCCGGGACCGGCACTTAGCTTCGGAGAGCTGCGTATCTGCGTCTTCTGCGTGTCTTGCCGCTCTACACTCAGCAAAAAGCTTTTCCACCATATCTTGCAAGGAGAAACTCTGCCAGGAAAGAAAACATCCAAAATCTTGTTCTAAAGCTTGCACGGGGGTCTGCAAAGAGTTTGGCAAGAATGAAAGGTAGTTGTCCAAAACTCGTTCTTTTCCAATAGAATAACCATGGAAAAGGCAGGAGAGTGGTAAAGTACTGGTTTCTCTAAGTCTGAAGGCTGCCCACACTGTGCCTGTGTGCTGCAGCTTGCATCTTCGCCTTTGGGAAGCTGCCGCTCGCCGATTCTCCCGGAGGCGAAGAAGCGGCTTCTTCGCACACAGAGCATTGTGGCGAGCGCAGGGAGCTCCTGAGAGCGGTTTGTGCCGAAAGAAGCCCGGGACCGGCACTTAGCTTCGGAGAGCTGCGTATCTGCGTCTTCTGCGTGTCTTGCCGCTCTACACTCAGCAAAAAGCTTTTCCACCATATCTTGCAAGGAGAAACTCTGCCAGGAAAGAAAACATCCAAAATCTTGTTCTAAAGCTTGCACGGGGGTCTGCAAAGAGTTTGGCAAGAATGAAAGGTAGTTGTCCAAAACTCGTTCTTTTCCAATAGAATAACCATGGAAAAGGCAGGAGAGTGGTAAAGTACTGTTTTCTCTAAGTCTGAAGGCTGCCCACACTGTGCCTGTGTGCTGCAGCTTGCATCTTCGCCTTTGGGAAGCTGCCGCTCGCCGATTCTCCCGGAGGCGAAGAAGCGGCTTCTTCGCACACAGAGCATTGTGGCGAGCGCAGGGAGCTCCTGAGAGCGGTTTGTGCCGAAAGGAGCCCGGGACCGGCACTTAGCTTCGGAGAGCTGCGTATCTGCGTCTTCTGCGTGTCTTGCCGCTCTACACTCAGCAAAAAGCTTTTCCACCATATCTTGCAAGGAGAAACTCTGCCAGGGAAGAAAACATCCAAAATCTTGTTCTAAAGCTTGCACGGGGGTCTGCAAAGAGTTTGGCAAGAATGAAAGGTAGTTGTCCAAAACTCGTTCTTTTCCAATAGAATAACCATGGAAAAGGCAGGAGAGTGGTAAAGTACTGTTTTCTCTAAGTCTGAAGGCTGCCCACACTGTGCCTGTGTGCTGCAGCTTGCATCTTCGCCTTTGGGAAGCTGCCGCTCGCCGATTCTCCCGGAGGCGAAGAAGCGGCTTCTTCGCACACAGAGCATTGTGGCGGGCGCAGGGAGCTCCTGAGAGCGGTTTGTGCCGAAAGAAGCCCGGGACCGGCACTTAGCTTCGGAGAGCTGCGTATCTGCGTCTTCTGCGTGTCTTGCCGCTCTACACTCAGCAAAAAGCTTTTCCACCATATCTTGCAAGGAGAAACTCTGCCAGGAAAGAAAACATCCAAAATCTTGTTCTAAAGCTTGCACGGGGGTCTGCAAAGAGTTTGGCAAGAATGAAAGGTAGTTGTCCAAAACTCGTTCTTTTCCAATAGAATAACCATGGAAAAGGCAGGAGAGTGGTAAAGTACTGTTTTCTCTAAGTCTGAAGGCTGCCCACACTGTGCCTGTGTGCTGCAGCTTGCATCTTCGCCTTTGGGAAGCTGCCGCTCGCCGATTCTCCCGCAGGCGAAGAAGCGGCTTCTTCGCACACAGAGCATTGTGGCGAGCGCAGGGAGCTCCTGAGAGCGGTTTGTGCCGAAAGAAGCCCGGGACCGGCACTTAGCTTCGGAGAGCTGCGTATCTGCGTCTTCTGCGTGTCTTGCCGCTCTACACTCAGCAAAAAGCTTTTCCACCATATCTTGCAAGGAGAAACTCTGCCAGGAAAGAAAACATCCAAAATCTTGTTCTAAAGCTTGCACGGGGGTCTGCAAAGAGTTTGGCAAGAATGAAAGGTAGTTGTCCAAAACTCGTTCTTTTCCAATAGAATAACCATGGAAAAGGCAGGAGAGTGGTAAAGTACTGTTTTCTCTAAGTCTGAAGGCTGCCCACACTGTGCCTGTGTGCTGCAGCTTGCATCTTCGCCTTTGGGAAGCTGCCGCTCGCCGATTCTCCCGGAGGCGAAGAAGCGGCTTCTTCGCACACAGAGCATTGTGGCGAGCGCAGGGAGCTCCTGAGAGCGGTTTGTGCCGAAAGGAGCCCGGGACCGGCACTTAGCTTCGGAGAGCTGCGTATCTGCGTCTTCTGCGTGTCTTGCCGCTCTACACTCAGCAAAAAGCTTTTCCACCATATCTTGCAAGGAGAAACTCTGCCAGGGAAGAAAACATCCAAAATCTTGTTCTAAAGCTTGCACGGGGGTCTGCAAAGAGTTTGGCAAGAATGAAAGGTAGTTGTCCAAAACTCGTTCTTTTCCAATAGAATAACCATGGAAAAGGCAGGAGAGTGTAAAGTACTGTTTTCTCTAAGTCTGAAGGCTGCCCACACTGTGCCTGTGTGCTGCAGCTTGCATCTTCGCCTTTGGGAAGCTGCCGCTCGCCGATTCTCCCGCAGGCGAAGAAGCGGCTTCTTCGCACACAGAGCATTGTGGCGAGCGCAGGGAGCTCCTGAGAGCGGTTTGTGCCGAAAGAAGCCCGGGACCGGCACTTAGCTTCGGAGAGCTGCGTATCTGCGTCTTCTGCGTGTCTTGCCGCTCTACACTCAGCAAAAAGCTTTTCCACCATATCTTGCAAGGAGAAACTCTGCCAGGGAAGAAAACATCCAAAATCTTGTTCTAAAGCTTGCACGGGGGTCTGCAAAGAGTTTGGCAAGAATGAAAGGTAGTTGTCCAAAACTCGTTCTTTTCCAATAGAATAACCATGGATAAGGCAGGAGAGTGGTAAAGTACTGTTTTCTCTAAGTCTGAAGGCTGCCCACACTGTGCCTGTGTGCTGCAGCTTGCATCTTCGCCTTTGGGAAGCTGCCGCTCGCCGATTCTCCCGGAGGCGAAGAAGCGGCTTCTTCGCACACAGAGCATTGTGGCGAGCGCAGGGAGCTCCTGAGAGCGGTTGTGCCGAAAGAAGCCCGGGACCGGCACTTAGCTTCGGAGAGCTGCGTATCTGCGTCTTCTGCGTGTCTTGCCGCTCTACACTCAGCAAAAAGCTTTTCCACCATATCTTGCAAGGAGAAACTCTGCCAGGAAAGAAAACATCCAAAATCTTGTTCTAAAGCTTGCACGGGGGTCTGCAAAGAGTTTGGCAAGAATGAAAGGTAGTTGTCCAAAACTCGTTCTTTTCCAATAGAATAACCATGGAAAAGGCAGGAGAGTGGTAAAGTACTGTTTTCTCTAAGTCTGAAGGCTGCCCACACTGTGCCTGTGTGCTGCAGCTTGCATCTTCGCCTTTGGGAAGCTGCCGCTCGCCGATTCTCCCGCAGGCGAAGAAGCGGCTTCTTCGCACACAGAGCATTGTGGCGAGCGCAGGGAGCTCCTGAGAGCGGTTTGTGCCGAAAGGAGCCCGGGACCGGCACTTAGCTTCGGAGAGCTGCGTATCTGCGTCTTCTGCGTGTCTTGCCGCTCTACACTCAGCAAAAAGCTTTTCCACCATATCTTGCAAGGAGAAACTCTGCCAGGGAAGAAAACATCCAAAATCTTGTTCTAAAGCTTGCACGGGGGTGTGCAAAGAGTTTGGCAAGAATGAAAGGTAGTTGTCCAAAACTCGTTCTTTTCCAATAGAATAACCATGGGAAAAGGCAGGAGAGTGGTAAAGTACTGTTTTCTCTAAGTCTGAAGGCTGCCCACACTGTGCCTGTGTGCTGCACCTTGCATCTTCGCCTTTGGGAAGCTGCCGCTCGCCGATTCTCCCGCAGGCGAAGAAGCGGCTTCTTCGCACACAGAGCATTGTGGCGAGCGCAGGGAGCTCCTGAGAGCGGTTTGTGCCGAAAGAAGCCCGGGACCGGCACTTAGCTTCGGAGAGCTGCGTATCTGCGTCTTCTGCGTGTCTTGCCGCTCTACACTCAGCAAAAAGCTTTTCCACCATATCTTGCAAGGAGAAACTCTGCCAGGAAAGAAAACATCCAAAATCTTGTTCTAAAGCTTGCACGGGGGTGTGCAAAGAGTTTGGCAAGAATGAAAGGTAGTTGTCCAAAACTCGTTCTTTTCCAATAGAATAACCATGGAAAAGGCAGGAGAGTGGTAAAGTACTGTTTTCTCTAAGTCTGAAGGCTGCCCACACTGTGCCTGTGTGCTGCAGCTTGCATCTTCGCCTTTGGGAAGCTGCCGCTCGCCGATTCTCCCGCAGGCGAAGAAGCGGCTTCTTCGCACACAGAGCATTGTGGCGAGCGCAGGGAGCTCCTGAGAGCGGTTTGTGCCGAAAGAAGCCCGGGACCGGCACTTAGCTTCGGAGAGCTGCGTATCTGCGTCTTCTGCGTGTCTTGCCGCTCTACACTCAGCCAAAAGCTTTTCCACCATATCTTGCAAGGAGAAACTCTGCCAGGAAAGAAAACATCCAAAATCTTGTTCTAAAGCTTGCACGGGGGTCTGCAAAGAGTTTGGCAAGAATGAAAGGTAGTTGTCCAAAACTCGTTCTTTTCCAATAGAATAACCATGGAAAAGGCAGGAGAGTGGTAAAGTACTGTTTTCTCTAAGTCTGAAGGCTGCCCACACTGTGCCTGTGTGCTGCAGCTTGCATCTTCGCCTTTGGGAAGCTGCCGCTCGCCGATTCTCCCGCAGGCGAAGAAGCGGCTTCTTCGCACACAGAGCATTGTGGCGAGCGCAGGGAGCTCCTGAGAGCGGTTTGTGCCGAAAGAAGCCCGGGACCGGCACTTAGCTTCGGAGAGCTGCGTATCTGCGTCTTCTGCGTGTCTTGCCGCTCTACACTCAGCAAAAAGCTTTTCCACCATATCTTGCAAGGAGAAACTCTGCCAGGAAAGAAAACATCCAAAATCTTGTTCTAAAGCTTGCACGGGGGTCTGCAAAGAGTTTGGCAAGAATGAAAGGTAGTTGTCCAAAACTCGTTCTTTTCCAATAGAATAACCATGGAAAAGGCAGGAGAGTGGTAAAGTACTGTTTTCTCTAAGTCTGAAGGCTGCCCACACTGTGCCTGTGTGCTGCAGCTTGCATCTTCGCCTTTGGGAAGCTGCCGCTCGCCGATTCTCCCGCAGGCGAAGAAGCGGCTTCTTCGCACACAGAGCATTGTGGCGAGCGCAGGGAGCTCCTGAGAGCGGTTTGTGCCGAAAGAAGCCCGGGACCGGCACTTAGCTTCGGAGAGCTGCGTATCTGCGTCTTCTGCGTGTCTTGCCGCTCTACACTCAGCAAAAAGCTTTTCCACCATATCTTGCAAGGAGAAACTCTGCCAGGGAAGAAAACATCCAAAATCTTGTTCTAAAGCTTGCACGGGGGTGTGCAAAGAGTTTGGCAAGAATGAAAGGTAGTTGTCCAAAACTCGTTCTTTTCCAATAGAATAACCATGGAAAAGGCAGGAGAGTGGTAAAGTACTGTTTTCTCTAAGTCTGAAGGCTGCCCACACTGTGCCTGTGTGCTGCAGCTTGCATCTTCGCCTTTGGGAAGCTGCCGCTCGCCGATTCTCCCGCAGGCGAAGAAGCGGCTTCTTCGCACACAGAGCATTGTGGCGAGCGCAGGGAGCTCCTGAGAGCGGTTTGTGCCGAAAGAAGCCCGGGACCGGCACTTAGCTTCGGAGAGCTGCGTATCTGCGTCTTCTGCGTGTCTTGCCGCTCTACACTCAGCAAAAAGCTTTTCCACCATATCTTGCAAGGAGAAACTCTGCCAGGAAAGAAAACATCCAAAATCTTGTTCTAAAGCTTGCACGGGGGTCTGCAAAGAGTTTGGCAAGAATGAAAGGTAGTTGTCCAAAACTCGTTCTTTTCCAATAGAATAACCATGGAAAAGGCAGGAGAGTGGTAAAGTACTGTTTTCTCTAAGTCTGAAGGCTGCCCACACTGTGCCTGTGTGCTGCAGCTTGCATCTTCGCCTTTGGGAAGCTGCCGCTCGCCGATTCTCCCGGAGGCGAAGAAGCGGCTTCTTCGCACACAGAGCATTGTGGCGAGCGCAGGGAGCTCCTGAGAGCGGTTTGTGCCGAAAGAAGCCCGGGACCGGCACTTAGCTTCGGAGAGCTGCGTATCTGCGTCTTCTGCGTGTCTTGCCGCTCTACACTCAGCAAAAAGCTTTTCCACCATATCTTGCAAGGAGAAACTCTGCCAGGAAAGAAAACATCCAAAATCTTGTTCTAAAGCTTGCACGGGGGTCTGCAAAGAGTTTGGCAAGAATGAAAGGTAGTTGTCCAAAACTCGTTCTTTTCCAATAGAATAACCATGGAAAAGGCAGGAGAGTGGTAAAGTACTGTTTTCTCTAAGTCTGAAGGCTGCCCACACTGTGCCTGTGTGCTGCAGCTTGCATCTTCGCCTTTGGGAAGCTGCCGCTCGCCGATTCTCCCGCAGGCGAAGAAGCGGCTTCTTCGCACACAGAGCATTGTGGCGAGCGCAGGGAGCTCCTGAGAGCGGTTTGTGCCGAAAGAAGCCCGGGACCGGCACTTAGCTTCGGAGAGCTGCGTATCTGCGTCTTCTGCGTGTCTTGCCGCTCTACACTCAGCAAAAAGCTTTTCCACCATATCTTGCAAGGAGAAACTCTGCCAGGGAAGAAAACATCCAAAATCTTGTTCTAAAGCTTGCACGGGGGTCTGCAAAGAGTTTGGCAAGAATGAAAGGTAGTTGTCCAAAACTCGTTCTTTTCCAATAGAATAACCATGGAAAAGGCAGGAGAGTGTAAAGTACTGTTTTCTCTAAGTCTGAAGGCTGCCCACACTGTGCCTGTGTGCTGCAGCTTGCATCTTCGCCTTTGGGAAGCTGCCGCTCGCCGATTCTCCCGCAGGCGAAGAAGCGGCTTCTTCGCACACAGAGCATTGTGGCGAGCGCAGGGAGCTCCTGAGAGCGGTTTGTGCCGAAAGAAGCCCGGGACCGGCACTTAGCTTCGGAGAGCTGCGTATCTGCGTCTTCTGCGTGTCTTGCCGCTCTACACTCAGCAAAAAGCTTTTCCACCATATCTTGCAAGGAGAAACTCTGCCAGGAAAGAAAACATCCAAAATCTTGTTCTAAAGCTTGCACGGGGGTCTGCAAAGAGTTTGGCAAGAATGAAAGGTAGTTGTCCAAAACTCGTTCTTTTCCAATAGAATAACCATGGAAAAGGCAGGAGAGTGGTAAAGTACTGTTTTCTCTAAGTCTGAAGGCTGCCCACACTGTGCCTGTGTGCTGCAGCTTGCATCTTCGCCTTTGGGAAGCTGCCGCTCGCCGATTCTCCCGCAGGCGAAGAAGCGGCTTCTTCGCACACAGAGCATTGTGGCGAGCGCAGGGAGCTCCTGAGAGCGGTTTGTGCCGAAAGAAGCCCGGGACCGGCACTTAGCTTCGGAGAGCTGCGTATCTGCGTCTTCTGCGTGTCTTGCCGCTCTACACTCAGCAAAAAGCTTTTCCACCATATCTTGCAAGGAGAAACTCTGCCAGGAAAGAAAACATCCAAAATCTTGTTCTAAAGCTTGCACGGGGGTCTGCAAAGAGTTTGGCAAGAATGAAAGGTAGTTGTCCAAAACCCGTTCTTTTCCAATAGAATAACCATGGAAAAGGCAGGAGAGTGGTAAAGTACTGTTTTCTCTAAGTCTGAAGGCTGCCCACACTGTGCCTGCGTGCCGCAGCTTGCATCTTCGCCTTTGGGAAGCTGCCGCTCAGCGATTCTCCGGGAGGCGAAGAAGCGGCTTCTTCACACACAGAGCATTGTGGCGAGCGCAGGGAGCTCCTGAGAGCGGTTTGTGCCGAAAGAAGCCCGGGACCGGCACTTAGCTTCGGAGAGCTGCGTATCTGCGTCTTCTGCGTGTCTTGCCGCTCTACACTCAGCAAAAAGCTTTTCCACCATATCTTGCAAGGAGAAACTCTGCCAGGAAAGAAAACATCCAAAATCTTGTTCTAAAGCTTGCACGGGGGTCTGCAAAGAGTTTGGCAAGAATGAAAGGTAGTTGTCCAAAACTCGTTCTTTTCCAATAGAATAAACCATGGAAAAGGCAGGAGAGTGGTAAAGTACTGGTTTCTCTAAGTCTGAAGGCTGCCCACACTGTGCCTGTGTGCTGCAGCTTGCATCTTCGCCTTTGGGAAGCTGCCGCTCGCCGATTCTCCCGCAGGCGAAGAAGCGGCTTCTTCGCACACAGAGCATTGTGGCGAGCGCAGGGAGCTCCTGAGAGCGGTTTGTGCCGAAAGAAGCCCGGGACCGGCACTTAGCTTCGGAGAGCTGCGTATCTGCGTCTTCTGCGTGTCTTGCCGCTCTACACTCAGCAAAAAGCTTTTCCACCATATCTTGCAAGGAGAAACTCTGCCAGGAAAGAAAACATCCAAAATCTTGTTCTAAAGCTTGCACGGGGTCTGCAAAGAGTTTGGCAAGAATGAAAGGTAGTTGTCCAAAACTCGTTCTTTTCCAATAGAATAACCATGGAAAAGGCAGGAGAGTGGTAAAGTACTGTTTTCTCTAAGTCTGAAGGCTGCCCACACTGTGCCTGTGTGCTGCAGCTTGCATCTTCGCCTTTGGGAAGCTGCCGCTCGCCGATTCTCCCGCAGGCGAAGAAGCGGCTTCTTCGCACACAGAGCATTGTGGCGAGCGCAGGGAGCTCCTGAGAGCGGTTTGTGCCGAAAGAAGCCCGGGACCGGCACTTAGCTTCGGAGAGCTGCGTATCTGCGTCTTCTGCGTGTCTTGCCGCTCTACACTCAGCAAAAAGCTTTTCCACCATATCTTGCAAGGAGAAACTCTGCCAGGAAAGAAAACATCCAAAATCTTGTTCTAAAGCTTGCACGGGGGTCTGCAAAGAGTTTGGCAAGAATGAAAGGTAGTTGTCCAAAACTCGTTCTTTTCCAATAGAATAACCATGGAAAAGGCAGGAGAGTGGTAAAGTACTGTTTTCTCTAAGTCTGAAGGCTGCCCACACTGTGCCTGTGTGCTGCAGCTTGCATCTTCGCCTTTGGGAAGCTGCCGCTCGCCGATTCTCCCGGAGGCGAAGAAGCGGCTTCTTCGCACACAGAGCATTGTGGCGAGCGCAGGGAGCTCCTGAGAGCGGTTTGTGCCGAAAGGAGCCCGGGACCGGCACTTAGCTTCGGAGAGCTGCGTATCTGCGTCTTCTGCGTGTCTTGCCGCTCTACACTCAGCAAAAAGCTTTTCCACCATATCTTGCAAGGAGAAACTCTGCCAGGAAAGAAAACATCCAAAATCTTGTTCTAAAGCTTGCACGGGGGTCTGCAAAGAGTTTGGCAAGAATGAAAGGTAGTTGTCCAAAACTCGTTCTTTTCCAATAGAATAACCATGGAAAAGGCAGGAGAGTGGTAAAGTACTGTTTTCTCTAAGTCTGAAGGCTGCCCACACTGTGCCTGTGTGCTGCAGCTTGCATCTTCGCCTTTGGGAAGCTGCCGCTCGCCGATTCTCCCGCAGGCGAAGAAGCGGCTTCTTCGCACACAGAGCATTGTGGCGAGCGCAGGGAGCTCCTGAGAGCGGTTTGTGCCGAAAGAAGCCCGGGACCGGCACTTAGCTTCGGAGAGCTGCGTATCTGCGTCTTCTGCGTGTCTTGCCGCTCTACACTCAGCAAAAAGCTTTTCCACCATATCTTGCAAGGAGAAACTCTGCCAGGGAAGAAAACATCCAAAATCTTGTTCTAAAGCTTGCACGGGGGTCTGCAAAGAGTTTGGCAAGAATGAAAGGTAGTTGTCCAAAACTCGTTCTTTTCCAATAGAATAACCATGGAAAAGGCAGGAGAGTGGTAAAGTACTGTTTTCTCTAAGTCTGAAGGCTGCCCACACTGTGCCTGTGTGCTGCAGCTTGCATCTTCGCCTTTGGGAAGCTGCCGCTCGCCGATTCTCCCGCAGGCGAAGAAGCGGCTTCTTCGCACACAGAGCATTGTGGCGAGCGCAGGGAGCTCCTGAGAGCGGTTTGTGCCGAAAGAAGCCCGGGACCGGCACTTAGCTTCGGAGAGCTGCGTATCTGCGTCTTCTGCGTGTCTTGCCGCTCTACACTCAGCAAAAAGCTTTTCCACCATATCTTGCAAGGAGAAACTCTGCCAGGAAAGAAAACATCCAAAATCTTGTTCTAAAGCTTGCACGGGGGTCTGCAAAGAGTTTGGCAAGAATGAAAGGTAGTTGTCCAAAACTCGTTCTTTTCCAATA